>NC_085015.1:7550525-7675496 GCF_963854185.1 Sardina pilchardus | reverse complement strand
GTCCGAAAAGGAGTTGGGGTGTAGGGTGGTCTAGGGGTTCATCTTCAGGTGTGACTGACCTCAGATGAGGACCAGGGAGGAGCGCAGGCCAGAGGTCTGGGGGTGGACAGCAGAGAGAGAGAGAGAGAGAGAGAGAGAGAGAAAGCACAGGAAAAAGAATGAGAGAGAAAAAGAGACCGGGGGAGGAAAGAGAGAGAAAGTGGAAGGGAGACGGTGTTAAAAACCACAGCACAAGCTCAGACAGACAGAGAGAGAGAGAGAATAGGAGAGGGAGAGTTGGAAGACAGAGGAAGAAACAGAATGAAGAGAGAAAGAGAGAGAGAGGAAAGTAGGAGTTTCAGGGCTGGTATTTTATTCTCTGCTTCTGAAAGACAGAAAGAAAAAGCACAACACAACCTCTGACACAGACAGAATGTGAATGAGGCTGTGTGACAGAAATAGTTTGAGGAATAGAGAGATACACAGAAAGACAGTTAGAAAGGATAAAAGGAAAGGCACATTATACACACACACACACACACACACACACACACACACACACACACACACACACACACACACACACACACACACACACACACACACACACACCCACACCCACACCCACACCCACACCCACACCACACACACACACACACACACACACACACACACAGAGGACAAGGAGAGAAAGCATGAGGCAGGCCGAAAAGGGGGGTACACAGACTGCATGGACTCTGTTAGCTGCTTGAAAAGGCAGATTGAGCCTCTGAAAAGTGTCACCTAAAACAACATCTGACACAGCAGCAGTCCACGCTTCCCCCAGAATGATTGTAAACACCAGATCCTTAACTGTCTGAAAGAGAACTATGCAAGGCCTAATGGGGAAGATGTCCACGTTCTTTAACGTGTGTGTGTGTGTGTGTGTGTGTGTGTGTGTGTGTGTGTTTACACAGCTTTCACTTGATTCCATCTCAACACAGCTGTTTTGCCATTTGTAAACATGTCATCGACTTCATCTTTGATTACAAATGAATAACAGGGAAATGGATCTACATATCTAAAAACAGTGGCTAGCTGACGGTAAACATACGATTGTAAAACTAAAAGTTGACTTGGTTTTGGTGAGGAGAAATAAACTCTTAAGTGTTCTCAGGCGTGTTCTTGTAAATGTACAGATTTTATGAGTTTATGTGTTTGCTGCTACATCTTGGACCTGTCCTGACTCAAGGACCATGTCCTGTCGAAGTCTTTGATGCAAAGATTTACATTAACTTACAGTGTCCTGTATTATGCCAATGCATTCATAATAACAACGGTAGGCTCTAGAAAAGGAAAGAAAAACGTTTGCCTGTCGGTTCTGTTGGCTTCTATTTATAAATCATAAATAACTTCATGAGTCATAAAATACAGACATGGAATTTTAAAATAAAACACATGTTGTAAACTGCTTTTAAAGGCCATAAAAAGGGAAAATGTTTCTTATTAAGATGTAATAAAACATATCTTGTGAATTTCTTTTGGAGGTCGATGTGTGTTACAAAACACTTTCAGCACACAGTTCTGGGTGAAGGAGCAGCACTAAATGTCATGAAAGGGTTTGATGCTGCCATCTAGTGTTCAACCAGGTAGGTTGACTACTCTGCTGATTCCTGTTATTCATGGGAAGCCACTGACATACCTAAAGGTCCAATGCAGGATTGCCCACTTCCTGTTTCCCTTTAGATTCATGCAATCTCTTTAATAAATGTCATTGATACTTGGATAAAAGTTGACACTTTAATTAAGCGTGTGTTAATTTTGGCTATAGTGGCAAAGGGAATACAAAAAGGGAAGGAGCAACACCACATCTGAATCGATTGGTCTCACACTACCAGAGCCTAAACAAATGGAGGGAATTGTTATACAATTTCTCAATATTTAGCCTAGTAATAGTCAATCTTAAAAAACAATCCTTGCACAAAGGACACTCTTCAAATCTGAGGCCAAAAGAACAGGTGCTTGGACTTGAATTATATTTTTTCCACGTTGTTATGTTAGGTTTATCAATAATTAGATTCATTTTTAAGTTGAAATAATAAAATATTTAATAAAATATCATCACAACCAACCACTGGGGCTCTTTGACACCATATTTTCTGCACCTCTTGTACTATAGCTTAATGGCGCCACCTGCTGTTAATCTGAAGGCATTTGACTTCTAAAATTTGACCAGTCTTCTCAGATGAGCTTCGTATTGGCAGCCATTTACCACAGATTTGGTTGTGGAACAAAACACCATTGCACAACTTGTTGTTGATGTTGTTGATTAGTGAACGGTAGCGTATTGCTTTATCTGAAGGACCTTGCAATTGAAACTCCCACAAGAAAAGTACACAAGCGAAGCCAAAGAGAACGTAGAGGCCGATTCAATAATACAACATTTTTTTATTGCTTAAACTGCCATTAGGACATTCTATACCAAAAAAGGGATATAGTCTGAGCACACATACAAGAAATTAAACATTGTACAGACATTGGGTAAAATAGAATTTTTAAAAAAATAAGACAGAAAAAAGAAAGATGGTCCTCGGTCGACCGGCAGGTGGAGGTCACTGCGGGTCACGTGACACCCTAGGAAGGATGGACAAGCACCCTCAGAAGGATGGACAAGCACCCTCAAAAGGATGGACAAGCACCCTCAGAAGGATGGGCAAGCAGGAGAGTTCCCTCCCTCGGTAACAGAAGCTAAGGCAAACTATGTTAATCTGTTTGGTAACGTACACACTCACTCACTGTCACACTCACACACAAACACAAACACACACACACCCCTCCGCTCATCCATTCCAGTCACACACATTCACACCCAGTAAAGATAATTAACAAAAAGAGAAAAACAAAAAGCGACAGAAGAGAAGACATCAGTAGTGAAAGCGGGTCCTTTTTCAGCTCTTTGTAGGAACATTGTCATGTTTACATGGGTGGCAGCGATGGGGGTGGTGGAATGGACAGCAATATCACTTTACAGTACAATGGTCAAACAGTACAAAAGGAGAGAGAGTTCCAGAAAAAAAAGGAGCCATTTTAAACCTCACAAATAGACCTTAAACCCAACTGCAATTTAGTGCCCCTATGGTACTACACAGCTCTGAAGCTGTACATCAAAAGCTTGCATTTCCTTTTTTTTTTCAATGTCTTCTTGGGTTACCAACACCAGTCACCTGTATATCAGGTAACCACCAGCCATGGCATTCGGATGCTGTACATGCAGTTCATATTCCAATGAGAACACAACTCTTCACGATGCTCAGTAAAATAAACTTTGTTGCATGACATGTGATATCAGAACTACAGAAAAAAAAAAAAAAAAAAAAAAGAAGAATGACTCCATTTTGTCTGCATGGGGTCGATCACCCAGAGTACATTGGCGCAAGTCTCTGTAATACAGTCTCCTTCCTGTCTGAAGCCATGTCAGAGATTTGAGCGTGGAGCTTGTTGTGAAAGTTAAGTATTACCAGCTGAAGACCACTGGGTCGACGTGCTCTCATTTGGGGTTTCTCACAACAGAGCAAGCCTTCACATCTGTTATTATGGCACTCCTAAATAACATGGTGTTTTTGTGGAAGATTTCTTACTTATAAAGAATCTACACAACGATAAAATGGTGGCGCAAATGTTTAAATATGTAGCAAGTGGCGGATACTGACGAGACATTAAATACTGATAACGATACATTTTGGTCTAAAACAGCTTTTCCCAGTAAGATCAGATCATAGTTTTGTCTTGTTACAATTGAACTGGCTTAATATATTATCTTGTAAAATCACAACAGCAATGAATTGTTGTGCCGTACACATAAATTTCAATGTTTGGCACTAGTTTCAAAACTAAACAAAACGGAGCAACGCTCGGAAGCAAATGACACTAACCAATTACTAAAGAGAAACTTCAAGAGTTGAGAATCGAAGAAATTCAAATCACTGAAACATTTTACAACCCTTTTTTAACAGTTAAGATAAGCAAAAATATGCTGCTCAATTTTCTCCCACACAAAACCCCGCCAAAACAAAATCACTTTGCCAGAGAATAAGCCATAAAACTCAAGAATAATCTACAGTTTGAAACTGATGGTAACAACACAGGACTACTAACAATCAAATACCTTCCACTGTTGTCTAGCAACAGGCCAACCACACCCTTCTCCTATCCACCGGCCCTCGAACAATACAAACTAAAACCCCTGGTGTGAACGTTCACATTCGGAACAACTTTATCCGACACATTAGGTGTGTTTGAAACATGACTCCCCCCCACCCCCCACCCCGTTTGATTGGCCGTGTTCAAAGCAAGGTTAAATATCTGGCATTCTAGAAGTCTGTTGGAAGGTTAAGTATTCCAGAACAGGTCTCTGGTCAGATTGCTGGAGCTGTGCCTACACTACTCTGGTCCATTCATAAACAAGTTGACTTCAGAGGATAACCCAAGGACAAGACGAAAGATGCACACACATTAAGGCTGACTGCAAGTTCTGAAAGTCTGAAAGTTTTTCTTTTTTTTCAGGAGTAACGTCAAGCAAGAAGCTACCAAACAACATTGTAACTCGGGCCTGCATGAATTTCAAGTGTATTGATGTCAGATGTAGGTTTTTTTTTTTTTAATTATTGTTTTTCACACTATCTTTTGGTTTCTTCAAAGTATCCTTCATTTTCAAACTCACACTCAGAAAACCTTTAAAAAAAAAAAAGCAAAAAAAAAAGCAAAAAGCCACATTTAACAACCACGCGTGAAAAGCAAAGTGAGAACATTTCAATCTGATTGTCTACTCTTCCACGAGCCTCCGCCGAAAAAACTACTGCACTGTCGCGTCAACAGAAACATCCCATTCTTCAATGAACTTAACAGGTGCACAAAACAACCACAAAAAAAAAAAAAAAAAAAAAGGTGTCAAGCTGGTGAAGTGCAAGGGGGTGCCGCTCCTGGCTCTTAAAAAACATCCAACCAACCAACCAATAAACAAACAAACAAACAAACAAACAAAAATGCAAAAACCTGGAGGAAACGGCAAATGCAAAGAGCATATGGAGGAGACTCAGGGTGGACCCTGCCCGACTGCAAGGTCTGGGCTGAGTGGGGGGGGGGGGGGGGGTGGTTTGGGGTAAGGTGTGAGGGAGAAGAGGGGGTGGAGGTTGGAAGAGGAGGAGGAGAAGGAGGAGGAGGAGGAGGGGGAGGGTTGGAGGTTGGTGGTCCTACGGGTTTCCTTAGACGGACAACGAGACGAAGCTGTTGTACTGCTGGATGTTGCGCTTGAGGATGTCGGAGCAGGGCCCGAGGACGCGCTCGAACCGGGGTCGGTCCAACTTCACACACTTCAGCGGGCCGCGGGCCACAACCGTCGCGGCACGCGGGCGGTTCATCAACAAAGCAATTTCACCTGCAAACACACACACACACACACACACACACACACACACACACACACACACACACCAGAGTTCTCAGTAAAGACTTACAAATGAACACTATTTCAGTTCATCATAGGATTTAAAAAAAGAAAAACAAAATCCACGGGCAGTGTGTTCTTATGCATCAGTGTATGTATAAAATATCTGTGTCTTCAGAAAAGAAGAAAACGGTTCCTACCGAAGTAGTCAGAAGGTCCTAACCGTCCGACCTCCACAAACTCCTCATTCTCTGACCTGCGTTGCAAAACGGCGGCACTGCCCTGTGAGGCCAAGAAAAAAAGAACAATCAATCAATCAATCAATCAATCAATCAATAACAACTCAATAACCCTATATGGTTGACAAGAAACATGCTCATGGTGGTAGTGTAGTAGTTAAGGAGCTGGGCAAGTGTGTAGAAGCCCGAAAGTTGTCCAATTCCTGGCTTCCACCGTTGTGCGCTTGAGCTAGGCACTTAACCCCAAGTTGCTCCGGGGACAGTGTAGTCCCTTGTAATATAGTTCACATTATGTAAGTCACTTTGGACAAAAAGTGTCTGCTAAATGTAATGTAAGTTATTGTTAAAGGAGTCCTAGAATTCAAAACCACATTCACCTTGTTACTGACAGAACAGATGTTAGGACAGATTAGGACATCCGGTGCGTAATGGCGTGCGTAATGGCGGCCGCGGAGTTTGAACTGTGCAACGATAACGTTAGACCGCTGACTGCCAGCTCTGTCCTGACTGAGATCAAAAGTGAACTAGCTTCAATTGAAAAACTCATTTCAGTCCTTCTACAAAAACAAACAGATCTTGGTGCACGGCTCACCTTGTTTGAAGATCAACGTCTACCTGTTCCTTCATCGGTGGATACTACTCTGAACCCCGGTTGCTCTACCTGGTCTCCGGTGGTAGATGTCACGACTCGCCGCTCCACTCCTTCTGTCCCGGCTTGTCAAGTTGGTGTTGCATCGGAGTTGGAACTCTACAACTCCTTTGCTCCTCTGGCGGATCTTCCCACGTCGCCTACATTACGGCGGAGTGGAAATCATAAACGTCCCGATGTCTGGGGTCCAGCGATGTGCCCCTCAAACCCGCCTGCTCTCCGGCAGGCACGACCAGCATCGTCCTCGATGCAACAACATGGAAGTCGCAAGGCTACCTCCAAGCGCAACAGGTCCCCAGGCAGCGACGCCTCAAGTCCGGTGCACGTCTCCGACAAGCGGCTCAGAGTCTCCTCATCTCCCCAGGAGGTGTCATCAGGTGCCTTGGCTTCCCTTGTTTACCTCTCTCCTACAGGCGACGGTGGCCTGTCGAGCCCTCGGGCCGCTGCGTTGTCCCAGCTAGCTGCTGACGCTACTGTTGTTAACCTGTGTAGCCCATGTCAAACTCCACAAACGCTGTCCACGGCTGACAGCGTCTTTACTTCTACAGACAGTACCGATGGTCTGCAACTTCCTCCCCACACAACTATTCACTTTAACCGTGATGTTCAGTGCACTCCTGAAATACTCATTGTTGGTGACTCGATTGTTAGAGGCCTAACTATACCTAGTGCCATCACTTATTGTGTTTCGGGTGGTAGGGTTATTGACATTTCCGGACTCATTCCCTCACTACTGGAAAGGCATCCCTCCGTCAACATCGTCATTGTCCACGTGGGTACAAATGACGTCATGGCCAGAAGTTCGATCAAGCTTCAGGACGAACTCGAGACCCTGTGTCTCACCATAGAAAGTCATGGAAAACGCTGCATCATGTCTGGCCCTATCCCTTTCAATTCTAGCCATTCTGAACGCTTCAGTAGGCTGTATGCTCTACATACTTGGCTAAAGAATTTTTGCAGTGCAGCTGGTCATGACTTTATTGCTAACTTTGATATATTTTGGACAAAATCTAGTCTTTATCGATCTGATGGTGTGCACCCAAACAAAACGGGTCTCCTACAGCTAACCACCAACTTTATCCAGTTCATTGCTTTCAGTACACTCTGACATGCATCACAGCATGACCCAATTCAGTTCACTAACACACCCAGCTCTGGTATGGGTCCGGCTGATCCCTACTGCTCTCCCTCTCATATAGACACAGGGGGTCAAACTACTTTACAAAAATGTAGTTCCTCTCATCACCTGCAGATGGCCCTCCTAAATGTCAGATCGCTATGTAATAAGACATTTCTGGTAAATGATATTATTACATCCCATAAGTTAAACTGCATTTTTCTTACTGAAACGTGGCTTGATGCCTCAGGCAACTATGAACTTCTTGAGGCATCACCATCTGACTTTTCTTTTGCACACTGCTCTCGCTCACATCAGAAAGGTGGCGGTGTAGCAGCCCTCTTCTCTGATGTGTTACCCTGTAAAAATGCTTTTTTTGGTACTTATTCCACTTTTGAATATTTAGCTCTGAGGCCATCAAACACCTCTCTTATAGTCACAGTCTATCACCCACCACAGTACAGAGCTGGCTTTATTTCTGATTTTGGGGATTTTTTATCAAATATTGTGACTAAGTATGATTTTATTCTTATCTCTGGTGACTTTAATATTCATGTCGATAACATAGCTGATTCTTTTGCGACTCAGTTCACTGATCTGCTGTCATCATTCGAGCTCACACAACACATTTCTGTACCTACTCACAGCCATGGTCACACCTTAGATCTGGTTATTTCTAAAGGCTTTGAGGTTTTTATAAATGGCACTTTAGATGTTGGCTTCTCTGACCATCTGTGTATTCTCTTCAGTGTTTCCTGGCCATCGACTAGACAGGCTTCTGGTGTGAAAACACTCTTAAGACGCAACATTAGGGAAGACACCTCTGATAAATTTATTATGGCTCATAGAAATGCTGCTCAGTCATGTGACCTGAGCCAGGTCTCTGTTGCACCCTTAACTTTAATTTCTCCTACTGGTTTTGTGGGTGATTCTGTTGTATCCTCCTGTTCTGACACCTTAGTCAAGTCTTTTAACTCCTCCGTTTTGCAAATCATTGACAGCATTGCACCATTACAAATTAAGACTATCTCAGTTAAACGGAGGCCACCCTGGAGGACCTCACAGACTGTCAGCGCCTTTAAAAGAACCTGCCGCAAATATGAACGACAATGGCGTAAGTCTAAACTGCAGGCTGATTTGATAAACTATAAGAATCATATTTTTATCTATAATAGTGAAATTAAAAAAGCTCGAAGGCAGCATTTCTCTCAGATTATTGCTGACAATTCAAACAACTCCAAAACACTGTTTAGTACCATTGATAAGCTAATCAACCCTCCACATACGATTCCCACAGAGCTTCACTCTGTAGAGAAGTGCAATGAGTTTGCTACCTTTTTTAGCGAAAAAATTTTAACTATCAGGAGCAATATCACGATACCTTCCAATGCAACTTCCAGCTGCCTATCTTCAAGCCACTCTCTATTTCTCTGTTCAACTGGTCTCCCCAGTTTCACTCCTATTCACCAAAGTGACCTGGAAAAGATAGTCAATCAGCTAGGTTCTGCTACTTGCTCTCTTGATCCGATACCTACCAAGCTGTTCAAGCAGGTTTTAAGCTGTCTCGCTCCTGAGGTTCTCAACATTGTTAATACCTCCCTCCTGTCTGGGATTTTCCCTTCTTGTCTTAAACATGCTTTGGTTACTCCACTGCTAAAAAACCATAATCTTGATCCCTTGGCTTGCGGGAGTTATAGGCCAATCTCTAACCTACCTTTTTTGGGTAAAATTCTTGAGAAGGTTGTTTACAAGCAGCTTTACTCTTATCTATCTCATAACACCCTTTTCGATACCTATCAGTCTGGTTTCCGTGTAAATCATAGTACAGAGACTGCTTTGGTCAGAGTTATAAATGATCTTAAAATTGCCACTGATCACCATAAAGTATCTGTTCTCGTTCTTCTAGATTTAAGTGCTGCATTTGACACCGTAGATCACACCATTCTACTCCAACGCCTGCAAGATCTAACTGGCATCCAGGGTACAGCTCTAGCTTGGATTTCCTCCTACCTAAATGGGAGAACTTTTTCTGTCTCTATAAATAGATTCTGTTCAGATACTATGAACATCTCGTATGGGGTACCTCAGGGGTCCATCCTTGGCCCTTTGCTTTTTAATTTATACATGTTACCACTTGGGTCTATCATCCGGCACCATAATATTTCTTATCATTCATATGCGGATGATACCCAACTTTACATGTCTATATCTTCTGATGACCCCAGTCCAGTAAATGACCTAATCAGTTGTATCTCGGACATTAAAAACTGGATGGCCCAGAATTTTCTATTGTTAAATGACAGCAAGACTGAGGTTTTAGTTGTTGGCCCAAAGGCCCAGAGAGAACATATTAATTCCTTTTTAACCCCCCTTCTGGTAAAACCCTGTGGTGATGTCAGAAATCTGGGTGTGATCCTTGATCCTGATCTTAACTTTGAAAAGCACATATCCACTGTTACCAAGACAGCCTTTTATCACCTCAGAAATATTTCAAAGGTACGTGGCCTTCTGTCTCTACAGGACTCAGAAAAATTAGTACACGCTTTTATTTCTAGTCGCCTGGATTATTGTAACTCACTTTATGCTGGTGTTACCAAACAGGCACTTAACAAGCTTCAACTCATTCAAAATGCTGCTGCTAGAATACTCACAAGAACATCCAAATTTGATCACATCACTCCTGTTTTAAAATCACTTCACTGGCTTCCTGTACAACAAAGAATCCAGTTCAAAATTCTCTTAATTGTTTTTAAATCTTTAAATGGCCTAGCACCAACATATATTTCTGACATGATCTCACACTATCTTCCAACACGTTGTCTAAGATCATCCAATAAAAGTCTCCTGTCAGTCCCCAGAATCAACACAAACGTGGCACATGGTGCTTTTAGCTATTGTGCCCCAACTCTGTGGAATTCTCTTCCTTTGGAATTAAGGTTAGCTCAATCAACTTTCTCTTTTAAAAAGGGTCTTAAAACATATTTATTTTCACAAGCTTTTGTTTGAGTTATGTTTTTTAATTTTTGCCCCTCCGAATAGATTATTTTATGTGCTCTTGCTTAACTCTTTTAACAAGTGAGTTGTATGGATGTTCTCATCTTGGCAAAGTGTTTTATTTATTTTATATTATTTTATTTTATTTTATCTTATTGAATTGTTCTTTTTCCAGTGCTGCTTTTATTCTTATTTTTTTTAACCATTTTGTGTGTCCATATATACATGTGTGTATGTGTGTGTGTGTGCGCGCGTGAGCGTGTGTTCATATACAGTATGTATATTTTCCTTTTCATTCAAAGCACATTGAGTCTATGTATGCCATATGAAATGTGCTATATAAATAAAATTTGATTGATTGATTGATACTGTTGAATTTAGGCTGCGAGCAGTGTCCAAAGGACAACACCAAAGACTTTACCGCGTCCCCCGCCTGCTTTCGTATGCAAATTGGGAAATAGAAACAGCCGTGTTGAAATGCTCCAATCTGAACAGAGCTCAGATAACACGTAATAGGCGCCCATCCCCCTTTAGATACACCCCTCGGCCCCTCTCATTTGCATACCTTCGATTAATAATTCTTGTTAAACTGCTCTTACGATGCTAGTATTTAGATATGTGGTCTATGGCAGAGACGTTGTAATGCTAGCGTTATTACAGCTAACTTTGGAGAGTTACTATACTAAGAAATGTACTGATAAAACTTACCAATCTAACACATTCATTCTGTTGGGGAATCTGCTGCACTTCATCTTCGTCAGAACCTTCTTCTGACTCGGTTTATACATGTACGGCTGTATTCCTTATTTAAATCCATTGTTGATAGCTTTATCAAAGACTTTGGCTTTATTTACCAGCAGTAAACGTAGTTTCACTTTGCTCTAGCTTCAGACCGGTGGATTGAGCCAATCAACTTTCAGGACATATCGGCCAATAGACCAATCAGCGCGCATCTCATTTGAATATTCATGAACTTGCCGAGTGGGCGGGAAAAACAAACTGTTTCATTGCAAGGCTTATTTATGACCTTGTATTAGGCGATCTAGCAGTGCTCCTGGGGCGTTTTCAGCCCCACAAATTTACATATGACATTATTAAGGCTCAAAGATCAATTTGTAATGGTCAAAAAATGCGTTCTATGACTCCTTTAAGTTTTGGTAAAGACAACCTAATTGAGCAGAGAATGTGTTGGGTACCTCCAGAATGATGAAAAACTCGTCTCCCGGTTCTCCCTGAACGACAATTTTCTGGCTGTCCTCGAACTGGACCGGCTCCAGGGAATCGGCCACGGTGAGGCGCTCCCACTTATCCAGAGACTCTGCGGACGCACGGACACAATGTGAGTTAGCTAGACGGAGTAAACCCAGCGGACGCACGGCACAATGTCAGTTAGCTAGACGGAGTAAACCCAGCGGACGCAAGGACACAACGTCAGTTAGCTAGACGGAGTAAACCCAGCGGACGCACGGACACAACGTCAGTTAGCTAGACGGAGTAAACCCAGCGGACGCACAGACACAACGTCAGTTAGCTAGACGGAGTAAACCCGGCCCCATCTGCCGGCGACATTGATTTCGCCCTGCAGCTATGCCCCTTGGGGATCAATAAAGTATCTATCTATCTATCTATCTATCTATCTATCTATCTATCTATCTATCTATCCACCTCAGGCTGGAAACCTGCACATTTTTCTATCCTGCTTCCGTTACAAATCTGCGGGGACCAATCACAAACTGGCTTTTCCATCTGGCACACCGGGATCGCTGGTCTGATTGGTTGAGGGACTATGCAAATGTGCACAAAATGAGTCATTTGAACTATGCCCGTTGATCCCGCCTCTTGTGCAGTAGAAAATACAGAGCAGACTCACTAGACTACAGTAATATCCGGCATATAAGCCGCATTGTGTATAAGCCGCAGGACAGTGTTTTATGCAAGTTAAAAGAAACAAAACCATATTAATACCATATTAACTGGCCCCCTGTATTAACCTCATAGCTGAAGAAATTTAGCTAAATCAATGTATAAACTGCGGCTAATAGTCCGGAAATTACGGTAATATTCATTCTTAAAAGACTGAGCTTGGTCTGGTGATAGCCAGGCTATGAGTTAGCCCCATAATCCTCCTGTCTAGCCAAGCTGACTGGACGACAAAGACGTCGACAAAGACAAACACCAGCGTCAAAGCCAGAGTCAATGTTTACCTAAGATGGAGACTTTGCTGAGGAACTCGTCGTACATTTTCCTCTTCCTCAAAGTGCTCCCCTGAGGGAGACAGAGACACAGGCACAGGATTCAGAGAAGACACACCAAAACACAGGAGTTCAGGAACACAAGGACGGACATTTTGTGGCATGGCATCCTGTCATACTATCATCCTCTTTCAGTGACTTACGGCAAACACTACTTTAAAACAAATAAAAGAAAATGCACCTTCATTACCAAAACAAACAGCTTCAATAAACTCCAGGCCATTTCCATACACCATCACAACTTTTTTACTGAATCAGAAACTAGAACATAGTGGCATCGCCCAGGTAGGGGCTGCCCCCCCCCCTACACACACACACACACACACACACACACATACACACTACCCCTCACAGTAAAGTACTTTGGATACGTAGATAAAGTACGATATGGATTAAATGTGGCAGTGGGACCAGCACAATATCTGTGATATGTCTTACCATGAGTATTCTCCGGTAGCTGTCTCTGTCAATGCCCCACAGCTTGACGTTGGTCCTGGCTCTAACGGTGGCTGCTCGGGGGGTGCCGTAGATCAGGGCGAGCTCCCCGAAGCTGCCCCCCTCGCCGATGTTTGTGGCCCACTCCCCGTTCACATACACCTGAAGCCGACATGCAGCAGAAGGAAAAACAATGAAGCAAATGTAACGGTAGCAAGATAGTAGGTAGCTGTGCGGTACGCCGTGCGGTGTAAACTCAGTGCCGGGTTGAGCCGTGTGGTCAACACAACACCAGTTACATTGGTGCTGTGACCTAGATCGGGAGTGATGTTTGGGCGGTGAGTGTAATGTTAGCCAACAGGTACATAGCTATACAGTATGAATATTGTGTAAAACAGTACCGAAAGTACTGAAACATTACATTTTTGAATGCACGTGTCCAACAGTTCAGAGGTCACATTAAACCCTGAAATTTCAACCGAAAGTCGAATATCCCTGACTGTTTGGGAGTAGTATATAATACGATCCATTTACATATACAAAATACAGGATATGAACAGAGAAAACGGCAAAAATGCCTAGAAATGTTTTGAGCTACAATACAGTTTATGAAGTTACAGTACAGCCTGACTAAGAGAAGTATCAGGCTGGACATACTAGTCAAACTGAGTTACAACTTGATAAACTCATTAGTGTTCAGTGTCACATAGCGGGTCTACTTACGTCCATCTCTCCCTGATCGATGACGTAGAAATTATCTCCCTCGTCACCTGTGAAATGACAAACATAACGGAGCTTTAAACAGCTGACGAGCCATGAGCTTTACAGCACGTGCTCGACAATTCACATCCAGCTGCTAAGAATGCCACAATCAATTTACAAAGCGATAAATAAAATGAAATCAATTATAAAGGCATTAAAACATGCTCAGTAGTTTATATACATGACTGAGATAGGGCGTCTGCCGTAGTAAAGTAAGTGATCTTACCCTGCTGTATGACTATCTCCCCAGCAATATATGTGACTGGGAACATGGCATCAAAGATGTCGCTGGAGAACAAACGAGTGAAAAGAACGACTGTGAGGATTTTTACACAAACACAATAGTCTCTTCTCAATGTCTCTGCTCGGTCCTCGATCCTCGGTCCTCCGATCTATAAACAACACTGGATAGACTATCTCATTGTTGCCGCCCCATCATACTTTATAGATCAGTGGGAACGAGGACCAAGGACTGAGGACCGAGGACCGAGGAGACGTTGAGAAGAGCCTCATGTAATAACGTGATTACCCTTACGATGGGAAAAACAGACGACTAAAAACATCCACACAAAAGTGACTGACATCTAAACTTGACTGAGAGCAAATGCCTGTACCTTCTTTCATTGTCGTCAAGGTGGGAGAAGAGAACGTTCTTCTCGATGGCTTTGGCAAGAGCTGCCATTGTCTTGTAATCTTTAGGTATGACCTGGAATAGGATAAAAATAGTAAATTACTTAATTGATTAATTGTTGCTCCCTTGTAGCGAATGTCACGGTATACATCCGAGTGTGCGTGTGTGAGTGAGTGTGTGTGTGTGTGTGTGTGTGTGTGTGTGTGTTGTGCATATGCACACCTTGCGGACGTATGAGGCGGCGTCCTCCTCCGTGTAGACCTCGGCACTGATGGCTCCGCGCCGCATGCGGCCCTTGACCACGGGGTTCATGGGAGGGGACACCTCATCTTCCCGGGAGTCCGAGCGAGAACTGGCCTTCTGCTGATTCTGAATCTGCTTGGCCTCCTCCTGCAGGGACAGCAGAGGAACGCAAAACAACACTCATAAATAACACACACTCGGTATATGCGTATGATATAGAGAAACATGTATATGAAACACACACGGTATACGCATGTGTATGATACAGAGAAACATACATATGAAACACACAGTATGTGTATGATACAGAGAAACATATATGAAACACACACAGTATACGCATGTGTATGATACAGAGAAACATACATATGAAATATGCACAGTATATGCATATGATATAAAGGAAAGCACATATGAAATGCACACAGTATAAAGAGGAACATACATACGAGGACACATATGAAATGCACACAGTATAAAGAGGAACATGCATACGAGGACACTTATGAAATACACACAGTACATATAATAAAGAGGAACATATATATGAAATGCACACCGGTTATGCAAGCGTATAGAGATGTGTCATGAGAAGTTATGAAGATTAGATGGAGAGAAAGGCAAGGCACTTGCTTTACACAACCAAAACAATATGCTGTTTACTTGGCAACTATTGTTATAAAAATTCTAATACCAGCAACAGACAAATAATTTTTTTATAGAACAACCAAGAAAGGACATATTGTGAGAGTCTAGAAGATGACAACTAACTGTGAACAACTAGCTAGTTCTGTGACGGCGTAGCAGTTCATGAGGGGAAGCTGAAGTGTGACGTCAATAAAGAAGTTCACATCAAGACAAAGCTCCTGTTCATTTCTGGAAATATCACAACATCCCCATATGCTTCAAGCCTTCAAGCCTTTTGTATGTACTGCTCTCACTGAACTGCTCAACTGAACATAGTACAGCGTTTCCACATTCTTTTGCCTCTTGAAGAGCATTTTTATGTTTATTAATTTATTCTCATCACTGATAAATATAACAAACCTCCTCTGACAACTGACAACTAGGTGTATTAAGTATTACTATCTTCTCATTGATTGGCACTAGGACATCACATGTAATGCAATCACGATAGCAATCATGGGACATAACACACCCACTCAACCACCACTTCACTGTAATGTCCCCTCAGCAAAGGTACAGATCTCTGATATGCAAAGGGACTCATTTTGGCAAAAGCCTGAAACCCACAGCCATAAGCACACTTAGGTACAAGGACATTCAGAGAGTGCAGAACACTGCGCTCTCTGTTGTTCGTTGCTCCTCGCTGGTGGAACGCACTACCAGTTCCTACTAGAGTAGGGACATCCCTCTCCATCTTCAAAAAAACATCTAAAAAACCCAGCTCTTCAGAGAACATCTCCTCTCATAGCACTACTACAACTAGTCTTGCTGATTCTACGGTCAATTGCACTCATTGATGCACTTATTACACTCATTTAATGCACTTATTGTGTTCTTTTTTGATTGTTGTTGTAAATTTGTTGTTGGAATTGCTCTTAAAAATGTAAAATTGTTTTTACCATGTTGTAAGTCGCTTTGGTTAAAAAGCGTCAGGCAAATGTAATGTAATGCAATGTAATGTAATGTAATGTAATGTAATGTAACACTGCCACCGTGGCCATCTAACTCTGTTGTACATGCCACTCAAGTCAAACTCAAACTCGAGATATCCGTGTGAAGTTGGCTAAACACAGCCCAATTATAATCATAAGACGTGACGTACAGCACCTTTAGGTAGCCGGCTTGATATGAAAATGCTATAGTAGTGCACTGCATGACTTCATAAATTCCATGTCATGAGAACGGAGGTGGAAAAGTCCAGCTTCAGTGAGTAAAAGTCCAATCATGTATTGGTTCTATCTATCTGTGCACTTAGCACAGGTGATCTCATCAATCATCTGCTCTACCTGGCTGAAGAGTTGTGCTAATTAGAATCAGCTGGTTTAAGTGAATGGTTGAACAGATGTGTGGCAGGCCTTTTACTTTCTGAAGCTGGACTTTTCCACCTCTGCATGAGAACACCGACACGGTGGTTTCAGGAACTCCAAAGCCACTGCTTTGGGTGAGATCATCAAGTGACGAATTTTCTAAGTTTGAACACTAGAGGGCAAAACAGGCATGAATGCCATATCGCACAAGAGTAGCGAAGGCAAAACTAAAACACTACAGGAGGACCGTGTGTCAGAGGAAATATTATGAGTTCATCCTTGCTCATCCATGCTACACTTTTCCACCAAATCTTATGGAAATCAGGCCAGTAGTTTGTGCGTAATCCTGCACATTGACAGACCGACGGATGGACGGACACACAGACAGACAAATCACACCGAAAACATTACCTCCTGGCTGAGGTAACATGATAGCCTGTTGGTAGCCTTGTGTCCACTTGGTTGACTTTGAATACTGTGTGTGACATTGTGTGATGTTTTCGTAAGGGCTGACTTAAATCAGAGTGGTGATGTTATCGGCCCATTTTAGCTATTTGCTTATATATGTCGATATTAGCATTTATAACAGACAAAATAGTTTAAAAATAAAAGGGGGCATATTGCGAAGTATTTACCTTTTCACAATTTATATTAAGAGCCTTTCAATAGTCTACCAGATAGTCTGGCCCAATTATACACATAAAGTACATAGAACGCGCTCAACTCACAAAATATTTTAAGCTGACTGGGTGCTTGTGCCCATACGGAATGAATCAAAGCAAGAGTACAGCACTCCTAGTCATATATGTATAACTTTTTTCTCTTTATTTTTGCCTGTGAACAGACGTTTCGGGGTTCTCCCTTCTTCAGTGTCAGGTCAGTGCCAGAGCCTTTCAATAGTCTACCAGATAGTCTGGCCCAATTATACACGTTACATCCCTCCTGGAGTTATGGTAGGAACTGTGTTTAAGCAGCTGTGCTAGTATGCAGTAGTCTGAAAAGTTGTGGGTTCAATACACAACTTCCACAGTTGTGCCCTTGAGCAAGGCGCTTAAACCCCAAGTTGCTTTAAGAGACAGTAGCCTTTGTAATATGATTGGCATATGTAAGTCACTTTGAATAAAAGTGCCTTGTAAATGAATAAATGCAAATGTAACATTGATCTGACTTTTTCAATATGCTAATTCCTGGAGACAATTTCTGCATTTGCTTTGAATATCAGACAATGGATCGATTATTGTTTTCTGCAATCCCCAAATATTAGAATTGTAATCGGTCTTAAGAATTCCATATCAGTCAGGCTCTAGTTCTTAGTTATGTACTATGTATGCTATGTAATAACTGATTATCTTTACAGTCATGGCTTGTCTATGCTTATGCTTACTGTTATTATGAAGACTTGCCATTCTTGTTGTTGTTGCTGTTATTATCATCATCGTTATGTACAGTGCTGTGAAGTATCACCCCCCAACCCAGGGACAACTAACTAACTAAACCCCCCCCCCAACACACACACAGACACAGACACAGACACACAGACACACACCTTCTCCAGTCGCTCAAAGTATTCCCTGAGGAAGGCCATGGGGCGGTCAGGCCTGGAGGTGCACAGCTGCACGATGCAGTCCTTCAGCAGCTGCTGGATGTTGTGCCTCTGCACGTACAGCTCACACTCCCGCAGGCTCTTCTCCTCCTCGCTGCTCGCACTGCCGGACGCCATGCTGCTGACCTTTGAACTCTTCGACCTCTGACCTTAGGAGGAGGACATGGGATGGTGAGATTTCAGTGAGTATCACTTCTCATTTCCAGTAAAGCTGTGGTTTGTGAACTGTTAACAATGCATTTGCACATACAGTACAACAACTACCCCAACAAACAGTTCTGTGTATCCTGTGATTTCCCCCCACCTCGTACCCATCCATGGTATCATGGATTTCACTGACAATAACAATAGAGCAAATGATTTTGCACCTCGTTGATCTAAGTACTTTAATACCCATTATCGAGTAGAAACACACACAGCGGCAAACATAATCAGCAAGACGGCGAGAACAACGGGACACCGAGATTATTGTATTAATGTTGCTGCCCGCGTGTAATTGGATTCGGGTCAATAATAATCTGTGTGCGATTATAATGCCTATGACAAATAGTAGGTAGGCCTACTGACCTTACGGCACAACTTGCTGGCTACATTTAGCTACAACAGTTAAATAGCAAATAGGCCGCCCGATAAGATGACATTGTAGGCGTTTATGATCTCCAAGGGTACACCCCGACTTGTTTTCAAATCCAAATGTTAGCGGAAACAACTGTTTCAAGATTCAGAGGTCGGGTTTACACTCAGAAAGTAACGTTAGCGTATTAACACTCCCAAACTGGAATCCACGAATATCAAATGATTGCTAATGAAATGTCATGTTTCGAAATGCAAAAAACATCTCTGGACATCACCCTAACGTTACCCAACTTCTTACAAATAGCATTCTTCTAAATAGGTAGCCTAACTTTAAGTTACCGTTAACGTTACCTTTCTTTTAACAGAACGACCAACAATAACGTTGACGTCTCTGTCGTACTTTGAGCAAGTGCATTTACAGAAACAGGCCTGTTAATTTCGTGCATTAAACAGAGTTTTCAGTTCTTCTAAGAGCAAGGTGTCACGGCCTTTTAAGGCGACATTACTGTTGACAGAAAATCGGATAAAAAAATTGGGCCTCAACTGCTGCCGACGCCATCTTGATTCGTATTATAAACAAATGACAGTCGTAGGATAACTAGCAAACTGTAAAACATCAGGCGATATCACTCTCTGGTGTGTTTACCAATCATTTATAGCAAAACCATGCACATATTCATTTAATTACCTAGATCCTCGAATTTTTCTTTCTCTGAAATGTAATGTATTTTCCGGGTAACAGAAGCTCAAATTCTTGATTCTTTTCAACCTCTTGGATGGTTGCCCTACCGGAAACAGGTCAAGACCAATCACAAACCACCATTGACGTCAATACGCCTCGATTTGACATGGAGGATGTAACCCCTGACAACCTTAAAGCCACAGTGACTATTCAAGCAAGCTTGTTACATTTCCTTAGCTCACATTGTTAACTATGCATTGCACATATATCATATTTAAAATGCCTACCTCACCCTTTGTTGCCGATAATGTTTAGCATAATAAAACAATGCAACTCTGTAGTATTTGACACATTGCTAGTCTTTACTAGTATTTAATTGATCGTCAAAACTCAGAAGTGCTCTACGGACTGTAATGAGCTATAATGAGCTATAATGCAGAATCCGATAAGCTTTTTATGACAGAAGCCGACAACAGTCACATGCTTTTGTGTAACTAACCATAGCTCTCAAGCTATCACGAGGGAAGTTGACATTCTATTTAGATTATTTAGAGACTGCACCATTTGCAGTCTATTTCCAGTCACCTATCTACGTATTTTATCACACTCCTGTCACAATTTGCAGCATGTAATCTCAACAATTCCGCGTGGTTCAATGGAGTCAGAAAGGAGCCAATGGGATGCTTCCTCTTGTTTAAGATGCAACTTCTACACCAATCAGAAAATGTGTTTGAGTAACAGAAACAATGTGATTGGAGGAGAGTTGACGTGGGTTTTTAGCGCAAGCAAAAACGGGCTGTGTTCCATACCTCTCGTGTTTCGCATTTTGTAACGTCTCGTACATGCAATCTTTAGGCATTGATCAGAGAAGTAAAATGCTTCGATTATAACAATCAGTATCCATAAATATATATATGTCTTGACAAAATGTGCAAGCAACTCGATGAGACAACTCGGTAGAGACATTTAATGGGACACATTTCAAAACCTTACCAGCTTGGAATGATCTCGAACACACCATCTCTCCTACGTGACGTACCAGGCACTCAGCTGGCCGTGTTTTGTTGACACTCTGGCCATGTAAGTGTCAACAACACGCATTTTTGCGACATTTCTTTGAAAGGATCAAAACAAATAATTTGGAGGAGATTTCTATTTGGGTCGATAGACAGTTTTCTTTGCCAATCGAAATATCTATTTTATATTGCTATATTGTCTAAGCAAACTCTGTAATCGTGTCACACAGTGATACGAACAGCAGGATGATCGAACCTGTCCCAGCTTGCCGTTCGGGGGACGAGGGTGGTGTATCGGACTCGGAACAGGACTGTGGAGGGCTGCCCGATGAACCCGCTGGAGGACAGGGAGTTGTGTGCGCCTCCTTCAATCAGGACTCCACGTAAGTATGGAGATGGAATGCAGAAAAACAGCGCTCGACTGTTGATCAAGAGCTAGACCTAGCTGCGCCTAAATCGAACACCATATGCCACCTCAATCCCTTTGTGGCCTTTCTCTAGAAGAGTTCATAGGGTCCAACAATGAGGTCAGCAGGTGATATACCTCCTGCCAGTATTTCATGCGTTTTATAGACTGTTTTGTCTGTTTGACTGGTCTGACACACTGTAGCCTAAACATTCTAGCGGTTCACTCATCATAAAGTTAGTCTTCATCTTACATGCTTCCTTTTGTGTTACATAGGTGGCCTAGAAACGTTTTAAAGACATTGATCCAAGATGGCAACTGCTTTTAGCCCTACAGCCTGTGGTTCCTAGCACAGATCAGAACCGTTAGCCTTTGTTTGGGCAGGTGTGGTAAATGATAAGATAACTTATCATAAAAAGTTGTCTCAGCACCTGCCTCTGTAGTCACTCTTTCCTTCTCTTATCCTTGGAATCTCTCTCTACCGAGCTTGACATTTTCCCTGTTTCTGTCAGGTCTTTGGCTATTGGCACCAAAGATGGATATCGACTCTTCTCTTTGGCATCTGTGGACAAACTGAATTGCATTCATGAAGGTGGTAAGTGTTTCAAGTGATGCAACTGTTGCTTTGTTATTTTGTTTTTGATGGTAAATAGGCTTGGCTATGCATACATCTATAGCACGAGGAGTTAAAGATATGTCCTGTATAAGCTATATTTGATATCGTAACAGGTGTAAATTCCACAATGAGTATACTCATGATTTATGTGAGTGCCTTTTCAAAAGTGAATTGTTATTATTGCATGATGACATCAAGCAAGGGCAAACAGGTCATTGTAACAGGCTATTAAGCCCCCTCCTCCTTTGGGCTAGCTGAAAGCCCAGATGTGTACACACACACACAGACACAGACAGACAGACAGACAGACACACACACACACACTCTCTCTCTCTCTCTCTCTCTCACACACACACACACACTCTCTCTCTCTCTCTCTCTCTCTCACACACACACACACACACACACACTACACACACACACTGCACATACACGCGCACACACACACACACACACACACACACACACACACTCACTACACACACTACACACACACACACACTCACTACACTCACACATGCACACACACACACACACACACACACACACACACACCACACAAGTGTCTTTACTTTCAATTAATGATGTGTATTATGTGTGTGTGCCGCTCCCTGGGGCTACTGTAGCTGAGAGTCCAGACGTGTACATCGTGGAGCGCCTCTTCTCCAGTAGTCTGGTGGTGGTGGTCAGCCGCTCCATGCCGCGACGCATGAACATCTACCACTTCAAGAAGGGCACGGAGATCTGCAACTACAGCTACTCCAGCGACATCCTGGCCGTCAAACTCAACCGGCAGGTCTGACCGCACGTCTCAACATCAGCTGTGTGTCTATGGTCTGGTCTTAGTGGTGGTGGCGGTGGTGGTCAAAGGGAGTTTGAGATACTGATAGCAGTCTGTTCTTTTTTTTTATGTTTATCTTGTCCTTTTGTTGGATGCGTGATTGGGGTCATTTCAGAATGCCAGTTCCTCTGTAATAATACTGTTATATGTATTGGGCTTTCCTCTGGTTACATATTTGGTATGCTACCATATAGTCCTACAAGCACATTACTGTAAAGCAACACTAAACAGTTTTTCGTACCTTAAAATATTGTTTACAAAATCATTGCAGCGGTTCATAAACTTGTAACAGGGTGAACGGCACTTCTGCTTTCACTTTGCGGCCCTCTATCGGCGATAACCGCACTATGTAACTTTACAAGGTGGGGTAGTGTATCTGTAGTTCGATGAAATGAGACATCAGAAACTACAAATTTGTCTTGCTTCGATGTCACAATACATCATACTTTCATAAAATCATGCAACATATTCTACCTTGTCTGTTATTTGCTGGATTAAACAAATAGCATGTGTGTGACAGAGGAATCGTGCTTTAGTGTTGCTTTAAGGTCTGCAGGGAAACTTATTATTGTTATTCATGGGATCTTGGAAGTCTATTCCAGACATGGGAAGTCAGGTCATTTTGTTGTAGCAGTTTAAACTGTACTAAAGATTTACTTGGAATCTTTGGTCTGTGAAATCATTTCAGTGTACCATGCATTAAATAGCAGGTCATGGAAATTCAGGTTTTTGTCAGGAGAAAGTCATGGAAAACATTTGATGTTTTGCATTTAACAACACATGTCAAATGTGGTCTTTCAACAGCATTTGTGATATTATGTACTATATATGTTTAAGACAAGCTCTTCTGGGCATACTGCTCTCTGTTAATGCTGCGTTTTGAGTGCTGCTGATATCTTGTGTATCTTTCAAACTCCTGCTCTGTGTTCCTACAGAGACTGGTGGTCTGCCTGGAGGAGTCCATCTATATTCACAATATCAAGGACATGAAGCTCCTGAAATCTCTGCTCAACACACCAGCAAACCGCACCGGTGAGTTGCTCTGCACTCTGTGTATACATGTGTGTGTGTGTGTGTGTGTGTGTGTGTGTGTGTGTGTGTGTGTGTTTGTGTGTGCGCGTGTGTGTGTGTGCACCCACTTTCTGTTAGGATTTTTTTATGACCCTAAATTTTCTTGTCAATGTGCTATAGTTGGTGCAATGAAAATATGATGTGTTTGTGTGAGAGAGAAAGAGAGAGAAAGGGCGGAGAGAGAGAGAGGGAGAGAGAGAGAGAGAGAGAGGGGGGGAAAGCGAGAGAGTCATTTGCGAGTGTTGACTTGTGTTTCCTCGGTCCCAGGTCTATGTGCACTGTCTGTAAACCATTCCAATTCTTACCTGGCCTACCCTGGGAGCACCAGTATTGGGGAGATTGTTGTGTATGACACCAACAGCCTGGTAAGAGTCACAACATGCGTGACTAGTGTGGCCCAGGAAACGGTGCACACTCACCGATAAGCGACCAATCACCCTTCTCCTCTTCTCTTGTCTTCACCGATAAGCAACCAATCACCCTTCTTCTCTCCCTCTCTCTGTGTTCCTGTCTCTGTCAACCCCTCCCAGAGCAACATAATCGAGATCCCAGCTCACGACAGCCCACTGGCTGCTATGTCTTTCAACATCCAGGGCAATATGCTAGCCAGCGCTTCCGAGAAGGTATGTGTCTGAGCATTGTTGTTTTTGTTGTGATGGACCTCAATGTGTCAGTGTGTGTGTGTATGGGGGGGGGGGCTATGTATGGGAGAGGGAGCATGTGGAATTGTGTAACCTATACATAAATGCCTACATGAATATGCAAATACGTATGTGTGTGTGTGTGTGTGTGTGTGTGTGTGTGTGTTTGACCTGTTTTTGTATCTGTGTTGCTTAGGGCACAGTTATCCGTGTCTTCAGTGTTCCTGATGGTTTGAAGCTGTTTGAGTTTCGAAGGGGGATGAAGAGGTGTGTTTTTACTTTTTCTCCATCAAACACACACACACACACACACCTGGGGCGTTGCTAAGAATGTTGGCCACTAAGGTTTTTGGGGGCCCCCTAGTGAATGCCCTTTGCCCAGCTCTCTCTATAGGTAATGTGACCTCATGACCTTTGACCTCCTGCTTGTTGTTGTTGTTGCAGGTATGTGAGCATCAGCTCCCTGTCCTTCAGTGCTGATGGGCAGTTCCTGTGCGCGTCCAGCAACACAGAGACCGTGCACATCTTTAAACTGGAGCACCATAGCACCAGGTCACCCCATATTCTCTCTCTCTCTCTTCTTTCCTCTGTGGTCTCTTTTTCTCCTTTTCTCTTTGGTCCCCCTCTCTCTCCTTTCACTTGAATGCTGCAACAATCCATTGACTGTTTGATTAGTATTAGTATCAGTATCAGTATCAATTAGTGTTAGTAATAGTGTCTGATGAATTACTCACAAGCTTTTTTGGTCATTGCGATGGACTTTGGGTCTGGGTTGGGTCGGTGGGAGAGAGATCATGCATGTGCACATTTGTTCTGTGAGTGTGTGTGTGTGTTCATTTTGGTTTGTTTATACAGTATGTGGTGCAAAAACACAGTTTCTTAGATGGGGGGTTTGCTCTGAGATGGCTTGAAATTTGCAAACATAGGCAAATGTTTGCAGAGTCAGTAAAGATTTAGCATAGTCAAGTGTGTGTGTTTGCTTTTGTGGTTTTGTGATTGTGAATGTTTTTTGCACTCATTTGACTGTGTGTGTGTGTGACTCTGTGTGTGTGTGTGTGTGTGTGTGTGTGTGACAGTGTGGACGAGGACTCGTCTACCTGGACTGCGTACGTGGGGATGGTCTTTTCTGCCGCTAGTACCTACCTGCCCGCCCAGGTGTCCGACATGATGCATCAGGACCGGGCTTTCGCCACCGTCCGTCTCAACATGTTTGGCCTGAGGAACGTGTGCACCCTGGCCATGTACGTACTGTACCTCTTCTCATTGTCCGAATCACCCACGCGAGAGTGCATGTCATGTCATCACATTAGGGTGACCAGACGTCCCCGGTTTCAGGGGACAGTCCCCGTTTTAGGTTGCCTGTCTCCGGGAAAATACAGAAAAACGATCTATGTCCCCGTTTTTTGGAGATAAAACATGTATGTCTTTCAATCAGATTGATAGTCAAACTCACAAAAAAAACATTTTTGGGATTATGTCCCAGGTTTTGGTCTCGGACATCTGGTCACCTTGCATCACATGTGTGTACATTGTGTAGTCTTCCACCGGAGTGAGTTTTATTGTCAGTAAAGGGAGATTTTGTGAGTGTGCATATGTTTATGTTTTTATGTGTATGCGTGTGACTGTGTGTGTATGCTTATGTATTTGTGTGTGTGTGTGTATGTGCACGTGTGTGTGTGTTCTTATGCCTTTGTAGAATCCAGAAGCTTCCTCGGCTGTTGGTGGCCTCCTCAGATGGCTACCTCTACATGTACAACGTTGACCCTCAGGATGGCGGGGAGTGTGTACTGGTCAACAAACACAGGTGCGTAAACACAAGTAGTAAATAAACAAAGGTGTGTGTGTGTGTGTGTGTGTGTGTGTGTGTGTCTGTGTGTTTGTGTGTGTGTGCTCTGACGGGTCCGAGTCTCTGAGTTTAATCTGTGACACTACTCATTGTAACTTTAGTGGAGAAGCTCTGTGTGTCCGTTAAATCTACTGTTAGCCACTCTAAGTGCTTTCCAAGCTGTAGCACTTCCTGACACATTCAGCAAAGATCTCCTCACTGTCTGCTAGCTTACAGTACAGCATAGTAGTATCTACTTAGTCACAATAAAGTAACTACTATTTAACTGCTATATACTGTAGGTAATGGGAGAACAGGAAGGAGGGGCTGTGCTATTCAAAACTGTCTCAGACAGTTATTACATTCCAGCATCCCCAGAGCAGTTCAGGGTAAAGTGCTTAAGGGCACAATGGTGGTAGCCAGGAATTGAACCCACAACTTTTTCAGGATACTGCCTGCTAGCCCAGCTCCTTGTCCACTGCATCAGCACAGCCCTATCCAGCATGCGATGCAGAGTCTCCTCTCCTCATGTTCTCCTCTTGTCTCATGTCAGGCTGTTCAGCGGCGAGGAGGAGCTACCGCCGCTGCTGGCGGACGAGCCCGCGGGCGGCGTCGGGGGTCAGACGTATGCCGCCACGCTCGCCACCCCCGTCTGCGTGGAGCACACCGTCTCCGCCGGCCTCACAGGTCAGAGTTCATTCAAGTGATCCTGTACCACGTTTGGGTTCACGTGCCCCAGTAAATGCCCTTTCTCTCTCCCACTTGCTTCCTGACACTCTCTTCCCTGTCCTATCAGATTAACCGCACTCCAGATTAACCGCACTCCCCCCCTCCCCCACAGACACACACACACACACAATAAATGTATAAATGTCTCAATAAATCAGGTGTCAAAAAAGTGATATCTGATTCATTGAGTAACTGTGTCCTGTGTGTAGGGGAGGGGTGCATGATTTATTTTAGTGTAGTGTTTTTTCCTTAAAAAAATGTCTTATGTAATAATTCAGATTTCTGTTCTGTGTGTGTGCATCAAAAACTTTCTTAGATTTTTTGTGGAGTGATAAAACACTGTGGTGAATGACATGGGGGAAATATAGCGTGACACTATCTCTCTTGAGCATCAGTGAATAAAAAACATGTTAAATTCTAAGATTACAGAATATTTTTTTTAGATAAAGGTAATTTTGTTTTTAAATTTATGTTTAACGTGATTGTCTTCAAAGGGCACAAAGCACTGATTGCTACAGATATTGTCTGAACAAATGCCATACTCTCACACCTAGAAATAGTGGTTTTACTAGCCTACTGTAAGCTTGGGTGTTAATATGCATTTGATTTCTATCTAAATAGGTCTCTAATTCTAATTCTAATTCTAATTCTAATGGTAGGTTACTCGGAAGATGGAGGAGCCAAAAAGGGTGAGGTCATCCCCGAGCACGAGTTGGCTGCTGGGTCCATCCGTCTGGATGATGAGCAGGAGTTCCCACCAGTCAGCTCCCTGAGCAACTAACCCACCCCCCGCCCCCCCATTCAATCAACCAATCACATCCTAGTCTCGGGTCAGGGATGGTACCGAAGTTTTGTAGGCGTATTTGTCTTGTCAATGAGAATGTTTGGTTCCCATTGACAGACCACTACCATGTAGCTAAACTCATGCAGTATTACCCGAATGACCATTACCATGTGGTAGGACACAGAGTTACCTGTAGTCCATAGATAAATATAGCCAAAATGTCTGCTAAACCTACATCTAGCATGGTGACATTGACAAAGAAATCCTTTGTAGTTTGAAATTTCAGTTTTGGTATGCACTATTTATGATACATTATTTATGACAAAACCATTATAGGGAAACTATTGCCCTTTGAAAAGGGATCCTCAATGTTTTGGTTTTTCGTAAACAGTGGTTGGGTCAGGTTTGCATGTCAGAAATGCCTAAAGCTCAATTGATTCCTCATTTTAGAGAGAGAGACCAAGAGCATCCTTTTTCTTTTCTTACTGGTCTCCCATAGTGAGCATTGGTAGTGCGATGTAAGGAGACATGTTGAGTTATCACTACTAAAAACAAATTGCTGCCAAATAGTAAGCCATTTTTAAAGTGCTTACATATTCACAAAA
Organism: Sardina pilchardus; assembly: GCF_963854185.1. Classification (NCBI taxonomy): domain Eukaryota; kingdom Metazoa; phylum Chordata; class Actinopteri; order Clupeiformes; family Clupeidae; genus Sardina; species Sardina pilchardus. The sequence goes on along the minus strand of NC_085015.1, from coordinate 7,647,384 downwards.
GGGTGAAAAAAAAGCAAGCATCCCCAGCCCCTAGTCATTCAATGCCTAACAGGGGAGCCACACCAGATGTGTAACGGAAGCGTTCTGTTCGCGTTGCGTCTGCTGCAACTATTAGCTTCCACTATAATCAATGGAGGTAGCTACACCAGACATTATAGCGGCGTAGAAGTCTTTTGAAAGTCTTCTAATATGGATTTCAAGCGTCATGAACAGAAAGCTTTGGTTACGCGCCTGGTGTACAGTAGCTCCCCTGTTAGTCTGTAAGAGTAGTTTACTCCAGCTGGAATCCATAGGATCACGCACAGACTTCAAGAGTGACTTTTGAAATGTTGCATTGAACAATGCACTTGTTTTGGTCGGCCTTTGATCAGGGAGACAGCTGAAGCTTCAGGCGTTGTACACTAAATGTAAAGTAACAAAAAAATCGTTCTCAAGTTCTGAGGCGATTTTAGTAACAATTCTACTACAACCAACGCAGCTTTCCAAACCTGTTACTGTTCAAGAATTTATGGAAAGCCTCTGCCATAATGAATCTAATTGAAGAAGCAGTTCATTGATAATTCTCTGTCGCAAGGGAGTGAAGAATATTGATGCTGGCTTGACTTTAGATTTGAGTGTGTGTGTGAGAGTGTGTGTGTGTGGGTGTGTTTGTTGATAATGCATGCTTCTTAGTCTAGACTTTTTTTTTGTTGGGAAAATGAAGTTAAATCTTGAAGATCAACACTACAGCAACTGGACCAGTATGTAGGATAGGAGAGTAGGCAGTGCGAATGACGTCAACCTCAACTTTATCTCGGGAGAATTACCATGACAAGAAACACATTGTAGTGATGTACCTGTGAACATTTACTCATATTTCAAATCTGCTGTAGTTTCAAGTGAGCAAGACCAAAAGAAAGAAAGCACATGTAGATCCTGCTCAGTTTGTTCTACTGCAACATCGATTGCTGCACACAAGTAACACAATGTGAAAATCTTGTATCTGATATAATGTCCTATATAGGTATTTTCATACTATAGGTCCTGGATATGTCTAAATATCTGTGGTACGTTTGTCTCCATATAGCAAGTTAGCAACCATAGTAATGTGGAACATTATACTTGGTCAGAGAATTTGTGTACATTTGTGTATGTAGATTCTGCCATGTGCAGTGTCGTATAGATACCACTAGAGTTTGCTACAGCTTCATTTACAAATCTTCAGGCTCATCCTGCTTTTCTAGAAATAGTAATACCATAACATATGAGCAGCTAGTCCTCTGTTAACCTGCTTTTTGAGAACATTTTGACCAGCTGTCTAACATTTCAGCAATACCATGTGGGAATAATTATGTAGGCATAAGGAAACAGGTGAGGATATGATAGACATGATGTCATTTTGACACTCTGTGTGCATTCACTGCAGAGTATGTAACACTAAAATCCTATTGAATTGGAGACAGCACCAGAAAGTGTTGGTGGTATCCAATACCAATGTCATAGTTCTTCGTATGGAACGGATAATACCAAATTGTACTTCATCACTGATGTTTTCCTCTTTCTAAGCAATTTTTGTTCTCTTCATGTTCATTTTACTGCCCATGTATGATATGTTTTTGTATGTGCCTATTTGAAATATTTTGTGTTAGAATGAGTATGTTTACGGAAGGGTAGAACAGCAAAAGAATAAACATAAATTTGCATTAACTAGATGTGTGGGTTTTTTTTTTTAATGTATGTTGAGAAGAGTTACATATGCGACCGATTACGCACATTTAATTCATTTTAAAACACAGTTTGAAACCTGTTTGTGCCCATTGGAAATTGTATGGACCTATCAGTTACTGCGCAGATTCCATTGCTGTTAATGTCATCACAGATTTCATATTAGCCATAGCAATGCAGATCCAGTGTCACCTTCCCAATGCCTACCACTGTGGTAGTCTGGGCCTGTGGCAGAAATATTCCCAAAACACAAATACAACAAAATAACCACAAAATAATTATGCTTTTACAAAATGCAACATATTAGCAATAGGCCTATAGATCCAGTGTCACCTTCCCAATGTTGGCCTACCATTGTGGTAGTCTGGGCCTGTGGCAGAAATATTCCCAAAACACAAATAACCACCAAAAACGATATTATCAGAGAATGTCTAATAAGGGACGGGCTCTGATATTATGCATTTACAAAATGCAACATTTGAACACCCATATTGGTGCTGTTGTAGTTTATTGTATCTACATTTGTACGTAATTACTCATATTTCAAGCGGTATTTCTCCGGCCCCTCAGTTGTGATACTTTTCATGAACTGGCCCCTATTACAAACTAATTGAATAGCCCTGCTCTACACCCAAGTATTATCTGACGCTAATTATGCAAGCAAGACTTCAGTGGTCAAACTCCACAGCAGGTGGGATAGAGGTTCATGAGATTGCACCAAAGTAATATCAGTTATCTCAAAGAGATAAAACCATGCCAAGGGCCTTCTTTGTGCGGATCAAGGTCCTATTATAATCACATCTGAAGAGTTAGCCTGTTAGCCTGCTATGACTTGATGAACATAAATTACATTTTAGTAATCCCCAGAAGAGTCGTAGATGTGGGAAGCAGCAAGCTTCCTAAAAAGTTCCTAAGTTCAGTGGCTTTAATACCCCATCATCACCTCCTTAGAATATGGACGATTTCTCACCTATTGTGTCTCATATCCTTAATATAAATGATTAAACCCTTTGGGCATTACTCACTGAAGCTCTGAAGAGGGCCATGCATGAGATAGAGAGCAGACACTGAATTGCATTGGATTATGAGGTCCCCTAGTGGACTAGCAGCGTACTGCAATCTTACTTTGCCCTGATAACTGCACCTGAAGGAGATAGATACCTACAGTAGCTCATTCATATCCAATAACTAGGACCACTGGTTCTGGGGGAAAATGTACTCTGAAGTTCTCTTTCTTAGTAGTGAAACCACACAACATTTCTGAATGCTTGTATCACCAATGTGTAGCCAACGCCTGTTTTTTACCATGTCATGAGCAACTGTGAAAGTATGTTTACTATGAAAGTGTATGTTTACATACAGTATAGTTTAAATAAAATGTATGCCTTTAAAACATGTTTTATACTCTTATGTTATTGCCAAGGATGTCCAGAATATAGCCATAAGTGACACTTTAGTGATAAGTGATTTTAGGTGAAAGTGTATGTTCAGAATACCTCAAAAGTGTCTGACAGGCCTTCAACTCAGAAGTGTTCAAATGTGGTTATCCTTAAATGGTCTATCTATCTTTCTATACTGCACGTGCACGCACACTCACACACACACACAAACACACACACACACACACACACACACACACACACACACACACACACACACACACACACACACACAAATGACATATTATCCAACATGGACAGTTAAAATGGCAATTATGTTACTGAGTATGTTATGTTAGGCCACTGCTGTAAGACGAGGAATTTGTCAAGAGCTCTACAGATAAAAACTTTGACCAAGCAACACTTATCAGAGCTTCTTCCTGTTGAAGGGGACTTTCATCTTGCTACTGTTGCCCGCCATGACCCCTTAAGCTTTTAAGCTTTGGGCCTAGTGAAGTGCCTAATAATAATCAATTAAAATGGTACTTAATAGCAATAACACAATGCTGGGAATCAGAGGTGTTTAATTTGTTTTAAGAGTAGGGGAATGCAAAAGGTTATTTGCGAAAGAAGAATGCAAAAAGGGCTCTTTGCACTGACTCATATACTTGTACTTGGTTAAGATAAAACCAGAGTTGCTAACCTGTAACCAGGCCGACCAACTAAGTTACACACACCACCAATGTGCACTCAATTAAACCTACACACCACATTAAAGATATGACTACTAAGCGTTTCAGTACTTAAGGCCTGTGCTTCTGAACTGGCAGAGGTATTCACCGACATCTTCAACCTCTCACTGCTACAGTCTGTAGTCCCCACATGCTTTAAGAGGGCCACCATCATCCTAGTCCCTAAGAAATCATCAGTGAGCTGTTTAAATGACTACCGCCCTGTCGCTCTGACCTCTGTTGTGATGAAGTGCTTTGAGAGGTTAGTCAAAGACCACATCACATCCTGTCTATCTACTGCATTAGATCCACTTCAGTTTGCCTATAGGTCTAACAGGTCTACAGATGATGCTGTAGCTTTGGCCTTGAATACTACTCTCTCTCTCACTTGGATCAGAACAACACGTGTACAGATGCTCTTTATCGACTTCAGCTATACCATAATATATAACCATAATACCATCTAGTTTAGGCTAGACTGTACTAAAAGTTGCTCCCAGCAGCGTTGTGAATAGGTTGTTAGAGAAAACCTTGTGATGTAGCGGTAAGAGAAAATCCCCAAGAAGGCTCTGGTTTCTACTGGAGACCAGGTCCTTCCTGTATATTTATCGTATGACTGGGATATATCTGTATAGGTAATTGCTAATTTAATGCATTTTTAAATATATATTGGTCTTTCATGAATTGAAACCCATTGTCTCTGCCTTGACACCTGCCATCTTTGCTTTGTTCATACTTTTTAAGTGTAAAGAAATTGGTTGATAATAAAGTTGATATTAAACTTGAACATACAATTGGATGTTGATGTGTCTTACTGCTTCTCAATTTGTCATTTGATCTTAATGCCTTAATTAAAAAAATGAGTAAAAATCAAACCGCTAAGGACACCAATTTTCTTTGTGATTGAAAAATGTATCGTAAATAAATAAATAAATGTTCTTCCTTAAATGCTAGGGGGCATACGTAGGCTATTTGACCCCTACATTAAATTAAATTCCCATAGGAGCAGGATTTTTTTTATATATGTTTTTATTTGTAAAGGCCAGCTATTTCATGGATCCAGGATATGCATCCTGATAAAGTTCCCTTGGCCTTTGGAATTAAAATAGCCCCACATCATCGTATACCCTTCTCCATAGTTAGAGATTTGCATGGTGTTTTTTTTCCAGTTGGCTTATTAGCCTGTTTGATGCTCATTCAGCTCAAGGCAAATCAAACAGGCTAGGCCAACTGACTCTGGTATCAGAGCCCATTCTCTGATACAGTTGATCATAAATAGTGACCAATCCATGCCTTACCAGTTTCTTTTCAAAGACATCGATATGGCTTTTCAGTATCAGAGGGACTGCTACATGCAGGGGGTAAGTGTACAAATATGTTAATTTAGAACTGAGGTTAAATTCAGTTTGGCAGTCTGCAGCCAAGACTCAATGTATGCTAGCCTATATCGCGTTTTGCTAACAGAATGCTATGCAGAGTCAAATCTTACTTTCACTCACTTGTATGTTCAGAAAACTTTCTTGTCCCATGCACTGAAAATCTCGGATTTTATCATTTATGTGATCAACGATCTTCATGGCGCGAGCGGCAACTTTAAAGAGGTAGACTGTAGTTGTAAATGACAGCTGGAACAGCACCACTTGGACAGCTGAGATATGCACTGAGAAGTGACTGCCATTTCGTTCATCCTCCCTTACAGTTTACTACTTCTGTGGTGTCCTGTGCGGAAGCAGAGCTGCAGCTCGAGAACAATGTAAAGAAAGAGAAAGTAAAGGGCTATAATATCAAGCTGAAAGACACCATTCTCTTTCCCGAAGGAGGGGGTCAGGTAAAGAAGCTACATTAATATCAACAACAATAACAACAACAGCTCATCAGAAATATGTCGACAGGGATAATCAGTTAAGATAAATCACAGTTAATCGTCCTTTGCATGTTCAATTATCCTGCCAACATATTAAGCTTCATTGTTTATCTTGGGGGCTCAACTTTTTCTGCTTTGAACCTATCTTAGTTATGAATAGGCCTAATGCTGGAGAGACTGAAATACTTGTCATCATTGTTATCATCATTATTAGTAGTAACATTATTGTGTTATCATTGCTATAGTAGCTAGTAGTAGCATTATTATCTACATTATCATTACTATAGTGGCTGTAGTAGGCTAGTAGTAGTAGTAATAGCATTATTATCTACAGTGGCTGGAGTAGTCTTAATAATGATAATAACAATAATGTTGATAATAATATCTTCCCTGTAGCCTGATGACCGGGGGACCATCGGGGGTGTGTCTGTGCTGCGTGTCCTCAGACAGGGCCCTGATGCGGTCCACTTCGTGGGCTCCGCCCTGCAGGAGGGCCAGGAGGTGCAGCTGAAGGTGGACTGGGAGCGGAGGTTTGACCACATGCAGCAGCACTCAGGTGACTGACTGAAATGTAAATGTCAATCAGGTTTCTATGGCTTGTGTAGACAAGGAATTTGGTCTCTGCATTTATCCCATCTGTTATAGTGAACGCACACAGCACACAGTGAACACACAGTGAGGTGAAGCACACGCTAACGCGGAGCAGTGAGCTGCCTTCCTACAGTGGCGCTCGGGGACTACCGGTTATGATTCCAAGTAGGTGGTTTAGTGGCAAACCTGGGAAAGGTAACCCAGAGGGAGTTATAAACCTGATAATAGAACAGCCCAGGCGGGGGCTGGCGGGGGCCAAACTAAACAAAGACCCAGGTCTGCCACTTAACCATCTACTTGGAATACACCACTGGTGCTCTACTGTAGGCCAAAACTGTGGTTCAGAGGGATATAGTTTCAGATTTGACAGAAAATTCGTCTGACAGGTGACTGGACTGAACGTATGATCCAACTGTCCACATGCAGGTGTGACAATAAAGACAACCATAAGGAATCTATTCTCCTGGGAAATGTCTTAGACTTATTTTATGTGAGACCAGGGCCCAGTCCTGACAACACTGATGTTTGTCTTTCTCTGTGTAAACACTATCTAGACCAGGATGTCACAGCACAATAAAGTTAAGAAATGTTCTGCATGTGTTCTTAAGGCTGGAGGCAAAAGTTCATAATCTTTGTCTTGCTTCTTCTTAGGGCAACATCTTGTTTCAGCGGTGGCTGAATCCATGTTTGGATATAAAACCACATCATGGTGAGCCTCTCAACCAAAAGCATGCAATTGTGTTTATGTTACGTTTATATTGATTAGCAGATGCTTTCTTCTAAAGCTATTTGAAATGGCATAAATAAACACTAAATTAACCCCTCCTAGAGGAACATAATTGAGATCCCTGCTCACGACAGCCCACTGGCTGCTATGTCTTTCAACATCCAGGGCAATATGCTAGCCAGCGCTTCCGAGAAGGTATGTGTCTGAGCATTGTTGTTTTTGTTGTGATGGACCTCAATGTGTGTGTGTATGGGAGGTGGGGCTATGTGTGCGAGAGAGAGCATGTGGAATTGTGTAACCTATACATAAATGCCTACATGAATATGCAAATACGTATGTGTGTGTGTGTGTGTGTGTGTGTGTGTGTGTGTGTTTGACCTGTTTTTGTATCTGTGTTGCTTAGGGCACAGCTATCCGTGTCTTCAGTGTTCCTGATGGTTTGAAGCTGTTTGAGTTTTGAAGGGGGATGAAGAGGTGTGTTTTTACTTTTTCTCCATCAAACACACACACACACACACACACACACCTGGGGTGTTGCTAAGAATGTTTGGCCTTGCCAATAATGTTGGCCACTAAGGTTCTAAGGTCTGAACATACCCGAAAGGTTCGAGACAGTTTAGCACGAGGCGGGATGCTGACGGCAAAAATTGCCTTTTAAGTTCTCAGTCTGAATAAACTGTTAAAGGATAGCTCTAGCTAATGTAAAGTCTATTACAATCATAGCCGGCTTCTTTGGTTAGTCGGGCGAACACTATTTAGGCTATTCGAATAGGCTGATGGTAAATCTAATTTATATCAAATATACTGTTTCCCTAATGTTTTTCCAGTCTGATCTTTATCATTAGGAGTGACCGTCCTGTCATGATTGAACATGCCCAGTTGAATATCAGTTTTCTTTTCATTTCCCCCAAATTGGTCCTAGCATGCCATATAAGTTTTAAACTTGTTGATGTTGTTTTCTTTGTTGTTGTTGTTGTTGTTGTTGCTTTCACTCTAAACTACATTATTAACTTTATGGTAGGCGTCACTTGTTGAAGACCATCAGCCAAATAAAACGTCTGTCAATCTATGCTGTCAATAACCACTGCATTTTTCAGTAGCCTATTGCACGACTTAAATGTGTGTGTGTGTGTGTGTGTGTGTGTGTGTGTGTTGAATGTGGGCTCATGAAATGTGAACATCCATGGAAGAGGGCTGAAAAACAGTGAGGCGTTTATGTTTTTTATTCTGCGGCATCTGTAATGTTGTTTTGTTTGCTTTCACAGATTTGGTGAACCTTACCTTAACCGCATGCATTTCACTAAATGGGAAAGAGATGCAAAACATACTAGTCCTTTGCCTCGTACTGGCCTCTTTTCAATGTAAGAATACAAGATTTGTATTATTTTCCCCTTCAGATTAAAAGTCATGTTAAATTTGGATAGTCGTAGCCTCTTACCAATTACGTTCAATTATTGTGTGTGTGTGTGTGTGTGTGTGTGTGTGTGTGTGTGTGTGTGTGTGTGTGTGTGTGTGTGTGTGTGTGTGTGTGCGTTTGTGGACATTTGGAGACCACAGGAGGGCGCAGTTAATCAATAACAAATATGGCTACTGTTTCCATGTGGAGTGTTCTCTTCCTTGCCGTATTCTGACAGCTTAAAGCGCAGAATCTTGTGTAGGCTAACGAGAAAAAAGTTGGTCAAACATGTGAAGGGAAAAAAGGAAAAAATGTGGAGTCCGTTTACAGTGCATTTTTTTTTTTAATTATTCATGAACGCGCAAAGAACCAAAGTTAAAGGTGGAAGTAGACTGTCATTTGCCAGATATGTTATCCTCTGTGAATGGAGCAACGTTATTCTGAAGCCCGCCTGCTTGCAGAATCACCCACGGACACGCCCCTAAACTAAATGGAAGACGTAACCTGACAACCTAGTGTTTTCAACCAACCATCCCAAACTTACTGCGGTCTACCTCGCCGGTTTCTAACGGGATTTTATTCCTTCAATCTACAATGTCTTGTTTACGTAAAACTCCCCAAAAGAGGACAAAATCTCAGGAGCAAATATATCAAGAGCAGCGCAGAAAGACTGCGCAACATAATGGAAAACTAATAGGTATGTCTTCGTCTTTTTGGCTTTTTTTTAAATATGAAGTAAGATTGCGTTCAAGGTGCACGCGTGGACTGTGTTGCATCTGATGTCATTTCGTCAAAGTTAGGCTATAACTCAAGCTATTTGCTGTGGGACTTGTCCATACAAAGTGTACCGGCAAATGTGCATATCAATGTAATAAATATATGTAAGCAGAATTTTTACAGTGTAGGCCTACCGTAGACTACCCTACTGGGAAAAGGGGTCAACCTGTGAACTATTTTTTGTTTAAGTGTGACTTTAATAGAGCCCACTTCACAGGTTCGCAATCAAAAAAAGTTAATGTAACCTTAATTACTCCGTTATTATTGAATGTGAATCTTTCACATAAAAGTCTGGCCAACATGCGAACGTAAAGAACGCGACGGAGCGTCTTCTTGTCGAGTCTGATCATGACATTCGACGAACGCAGTGAGAGCTAAAGTGGTCAGCGTCGCTTTTGTCCAGTCCTTTATCTTTCGAGATAATCTTCTGAATATCAAGATGAGAAAACGTATGCTGATAGTGCTAAGAGATTAAAATCTTTGGCATGTTTGGTAAACGCCTGTCTTGGAGGTAATATTGAAATAGTTGGTGGATGAACAACTTTAATGAAGGCATAACATAGCCTACTAGTGTTGAATCATAAAACGTCAGGTTGGCTGTTTGAATGTGGGCTCATGAAATGTGAACATCCATGGAAGAGGGCTGAAAAACAGTGAGGCGTTTATGTTTTTTATTCTGCTGCATCTGTAATGTTGTTTTGTTTGCTTTCACAGATTTGGTGAACCTTACCTTAACCGCATGCATTTCACTAAATGGGAAAGAGATGCAAAACATACTAGTCCTTTGCCTCGTACTGGCCTCTTTTCAATGTAAGAATACAAGATTTGTATTATTTTCCCCTTCAGATTAAAAGTCATGTTAAATTTGGATAGTCGTAGCCTCTTACCAATTACGTTCAATTATTGTGTGTGTGTGTGTATGGTGTGTGTGTGTGTGTGTGTGTGTGTGTGTGTGTGTGTGTGTGTGTGTGTGTGTGTGTGTGTGTGTGTGTGTGTGTGTGTGTGTGTGTGTGTGTGTGTGTGTGTGTGTGTGTGTGTGTGTGTGTGCGTTTGTGGACATTTGGAGACCACAGGAGGGCGCAGTTAATCAATAACAAATATGGCTACTGTTTCCATGTGGAGTGTTCTCTTCCTTGCCGTATTCTGACAGCTTAAAGCGCAGAATCTTGTGTAGGCTAACGAAAAAGTTGGTCAAACATGTGAGGGGAAAAAAGGAAAAAATGTGGAGTCCGTTTACAGTGCATTTTTTTTAAATTATTCATGAACGCGCAAAGAACCAAAGTTAAAGGTGGAAGTAGACTGTCATTTGCCAGATATGTTATCCTCTGTGAATGGAGCAACGTTATTCTGAAGCCCGCCTGCTTGCAGAATCACCCACGGACACGCCCCTAAACTAAATGGAAGACGTAACCTGACAACCTAGTGTTTTCAACCAACCATCCCAAACTTACTGCGGTCTACCTCGCCGGTTTCTAACGGGATTTTATTCCTTCAATCTACAATGTCTTGTTTACGTAAAACTCCCCAAAAGAGGACAAAATCTCAGGAGCAAATATATCAAGAGCAGCGCAGAAAGACTGCGCAACATAATGGAAAACTAATAGGTATGTCTTCGTCTTTTTGGCTTTTTTTTTTATATGAAGTAAGATTGCGTTCAAGGTGCACGCGTGGACTTCAGGTGTTGCATCTGATGTCATTTCGTCAAAGTTAGGCTATAACTCAAGCTATTTGCTGTGGGACTTGTCCATACAAAGTGTACCGGCAAATGTGCATATCAATGTAATAAATATATGTAAGCCGAATTTTTACAGTGTAGGCCTACCGTAGACTACCCTACTGGGAAAAGGGGTCAACCTGTGAACTATTTTTTGTTTAAGTGTGACTTTAATAGAGCCCACTTCACAGGTTCGCAATCAAAAAAAGTTAATGTAACCTTAATTACTCCGTTATTATTGAATGTGAATCTTTCACATAAAAGTCTGGCCAACATGCGAACGTAAAGAACGCGACGGAGCGTCTTCTTGTCGAGTCTGATCATGACATTCGACGAACGCAGTGAGAGCTAAAGTGGTCAGCGTCGCTTTTGTCCAGTCCTTTATCTTTCGAGATAATCTTCTGAATATCAAGATGAGAAAACGTATGCTGATAGTGCTAAGAGATTAAAATCTTTGGCATGTTTGGTAAACGCCTGTCTTGGAGGTAATATTGAAATAGTTGGTGGATGAACAACTTTAATGAAGGCATAACATAGCCTACTAGTGTTGAATCATAAAACGTCAGGTTGGCTGTTTGAATGTGGGCTCATGAAATGTGAACATCCATGGAAGAGGGCTGAAAAACAGTGAGGCGTTTATGTTTTTTATTCTGCGGCATCTGTAATGTTGTTTTGTTTGCTTTCACAGATTTGGTGAACCTTACCTTAACCGCATGCATTTCACTAAATGGGAAAGAGATGCAAAACATACTAGTCCTTTGCCTCGTACTGGCCTCTTTTCAATGTAAGAATACAAGATTTGTATTATTTTCCCCTTCAGATTAAAAGTCATGTTAAATTTGGATAGTCGTAGCCTCTTACCAATTACGTTCAATTATTGTGTGTGTGTGTGTGTGTGTGTGTGTGTGTGTGTGTGTGTGTGTGTGTGTGTGTGTGTGTGTATTTTCCCCCCTTTTCAGTCTGTGCATCTGATGGCAACAACACATTTGATGCAGCACTCGATGGCAATGTCACTTTGATCTGGAAATTTCCATTCAAGTTGGACCCTGAAAGTAATTTAGTTGTGCACATCCAGAAAAGTGAAGAATCTTCAGTGGACATTATTCATTTAGATCAAAAAGGACTAAAAGTATTCCCAGACTTCGTTGGAAGAGTTGAACTACTGCAAAATTCTTTTCCAAATGGAGTTGTTGCTCTAAAGATGGACAACGTCAGCGTCCCAGACACTGGAGCATACAAGTGTTTTATATTGATGTCTTCTAAAAAATCAGATGCACTCTATGGAGATCAGGGACTGTGTCATTTAAAAGTTCGAGGTTAGTTATATCACCTACACAATATCTTCGCAACCACCTCTGGGACAGTGTAGTGGTCATGTTTTGATAAACGAGTCAATGGGATGTTTGTAATCTGAGGACACCAGGAAATAAAGTGCTTGCAGAGTGCAAAACATTACTGAGAATTTGTAGAATTGAGAGGGAAAATCTGCACTAATTCTATGGTTGTGACAGACATAATCTGTGTGGATCAGATACAAACTCCGAACAGGAGGAGTTATTGTAGTTTACTGATGGTTTGATCAACAATGACAAAGTTGTGCAACGATGAATCAATTAGATGTTAATTAAAATTAATCGTCAACTATTTTGATAATTGGTTTGTGTTATTTGTCTGTCATTTGTGTCATTTTCTGATTGAAGCTTCTTAAACTTGAATAATTCCAGCTTTACTTAACTCTATGACAATGAACTAAATATCTTTGGAGTGTTTTTATAAAACAAGGTATTTGAAGGCATAATTTTTCACAATTTTCTGGCATTTTATCGATCAAAGAGCTAATTGATTAATTGAGAAAATAATTGGGAGAATATATTTCCACGCAGCATTGGTGTTAAGTCAAAGAGTCTTGCCGCCATACTTGCATTTAGACAAGGCTGCGCCTGCACCTGTGCAAGGAGTGTCAGAATCAGCAGGACTGGAGCACGATAGAATTAGCTGCTTTTGAAACTATCATGGACTTTAATTCACTGCTTGCTGTGTGTTCTCCCACTTTCTACAGCCCCATGGAGCCCAGTCCATAAAAGCAATGTGTCCATTGGGAGTGGGGTATACACCCTTCGCTGTGACGCTGAAGGGTATCCCCAAGGTCATGTCACCTGGTCAGATGGACATGGGAAGAACTTAACTGACCAGGCCAAGCTCACAGCCAGCGTTACCTCAGAGCGGCTTATTCACATCAACAGCCAGTTGAATGTCACCATCTCCACCAGCAGCAGCTACACCTGCACTGTACTGGACGACAGAGGAGTCTCTCAGGCTGCCACCTTTGTGTTTCCTGGTATGATATAAAATATGAGATGTTATCACAGTATAGAAATGTTTGAGCAATATGGCAGTAGTGAGAGTAGCATTGGTAAAGGATATCCCTGTGGCTGTGATTTGGCTGTAAGTTGCAGGTCATCACAGCTGTTGGTATATTGTTTACAGTGCAAAATGGGGAATGAGAATTTGAGAACTTACATACTTTTTAATGAGCCATTAATAACATGTCGATGCATGATTATTATTATTACAGAGGAGGACAAGTTAAGGCCCCGCTATGTCTTGACTCTTGCTGTACTGGGTGGAGTGGTGGTGGTGATGGTGGTGGTGGTGGTGGTGGTAAGTCATAGAGATGGAAAAGTTGCACAGGCTATATAACATAATATTCAATTATATTAGTCAACCAATGTCAATACAGAAGCTTATAAGTAAATGTATGCATGAAAAGAAGCAATATTTGTGTTTGAAATTAGCTTTTCTACAGGGCACTCACATTTTGATATGCTAACAAACACTTTTGGTCTGCTTGCCCTCAGGGACTCATCTGCCTGCAGCTAAGAGCAAGAAGAGCAAGCAAGACGGGCATATAGCGCTATAAGGGATTAGGAGACTGTTCGGAAAGTGTACCCCCTATACAGTGTTGCCACAGTTACTTTGATTAATCCGATTACTGACTACTGACTACTCCTTTTAAAAGTAATTTAGTTACTTTACTGATTACTTGAATGGGCCGCCGGCACATCAACATCTTCATTTGTGGGATCAAACAAATAAAATGGAATGAGGAAACTGTATAAAGCATCCATCAAGTTGTACATAAGCAAAGACATTACATGCTTAAAGCACAAAAGAAAGTGCATAAATATAAATTCCAAAGCACCAGTGCAATGGCTCATTTAGACATTCAGCCTGGAGCCGTAAAGTGAGATACGAGGTTATGAAGCCTACGATACAATTTCTCTGAAACTTAAGTCTTTTGTGCTTTGAGCATGTAATGTAATTTGGTTACTGCAAGCTATCTTGTTCATGAAAAAATATGTTGACCGTATTTATTTTACTCAAAGTTGCTCCCAGCAGCGTTGTAAATAGGTTGTTAGAGAAAACCTTTAATGTGATTTAGCGGTAACTACGAGAATGCTCATGAATACAGGCTCTGGCTTCTGCTGGAGACCAGGACCTTCCTGTATATTTATCTTATGACTGGGACATATCTGTATAGGTAATTGCTATTTTAATGCATTGTTTTAAATATATTTATTTATTTGTCTTTAATGAATTGAACCCCATTGTCTCTGCCTTAACACTTGCCGTCTTTACTTTGTTCATCACTTTTTAAGTGTAAAGAAACTAGTTTTGATACAAATTGATATTAAACTTTGAAGATTTTAACATACAATTGGATGTTGATGTGTCTTACTGCTTCCCAATTTGCCATTTGATCTTAATGCCTTAATTAAAAAAAAAATAGTAAAAATCAAACCGCTAAGGACACCAATTTTCTTTGTGATTGAAGAACGTATCGTAAATAAATAAATGTTCTTCCTTAAATGCTAGGGGGCATATGTATTTGACCCCTACATTAAATTAAATTCCCATAGGAATAGGAGGATTTTTTATGTTTTTATTTGTAAAGGCCAGCTATTTCATGGATCCAGGATATTATGCATCCTGACAAAGTTCCCACATCATCACATACCCTTCTCCATAGTTAGAGATTTGCATGGTGTTTTTTCCAGTTGGCCTATTAGCCTGTTTGATGCTCATTCAGCTCAAGGCAAATCAAACAGGCTAGGCCAACTCTGATACAGTCTTTGATCATAAATAGTGACCAATCCATGCCTTACCAGTAGAGGGCGGTAATATACCGAAGTGTACCACTGAAGAAATAGGTTCGAGTTAGGGACGGTTGTCACTTCAAGTTCTTGGGTTCATTGATCAGTTACTTTGTCTTTTCAAAGACACCGATATGGCTTTTCAGTTTCAGAGGGACTGCTACATGCAGGAGGTAAGTGTACAAATATTTTAATTTAGAACAGAGGTTAAATTCAGTCTGCAGCCAAGACTCCATGTATGCTAGCGTATCGCGTTGTACCCACTGATCTATAAAGAATACTTGATCCTAAACATACTGCCAAAAGGACAAAGTAGTGGCTTAAGGATAGGAAGGTGAATTCAAAGCTAATATAGACATGTCCAAACAGATTGATAGCTGTAATGAAATCAAAAGTAAGGTCTACAAAGTATTAAATCAGGTGTGACTTTTCTAACCCTGTTTATTCTATTCTTATTTTTTTTTTTTTTTTAATTAATTTTCAGAACTGTTGCCTTTTTCATTATGTTGATGTTGTACAGCTAAATTTGGGGCATACCGGGTGTGGCCATATACCTAGATGACGTGGTCATTTAAGAGCCCACCACTGAAAGCCATGACGAATGCCTCGATAAAGTTTTTGCAGCTCTGAACAAGCACAAATGAACCCTCAACACCGAAAAAAAAAAAAAAATCTGCACCGGCTATTGAGTATGTATTCCAGCTGTCAGCGAATGGTATTCCACCTTTCCTGTCAAATGTGGACGCCATCCATTCCCGAGCCCACCTCAGCTGCACAAGTCGCCTCTTTTCTGGGCATGACTGGCTACTACCTGAAGTTCCTCCCTCACTACTCTACCACCACGGCCCCACTGCGCCAGCTGCTGCGTAAGGGTGAGCCGTGGGTGTGGTGACGAGCGTGCTCTGATGCTGTGCGCTCTTAGCCTGGGTTTCCCATACTGCCTTGCGCGGTGATTTCTTTCACGCTGCTAAGGCAGTCTGGAAACTAACGCCCCCATTTTCGCCTGATGTTGGAAGCCAATCACAGAACAGGGGAGAAAGCAAGACCATGGGTGCGTCTCATGCAGCGTTTATACGTCCTCCCTCGCTCCTCGATGCCTCGATCCTCACTGATCTACATAAAGAATGATGGGGGGGAAACAATGGGATAGTCTATCCAGTGTTAGTTATAGATCAGTGAGAACGCCCATCGAGGATCGAGCATCGAGGATCGAGGAGGCATGATGAGAGGCACCCCATGATGAGCTATGCAGAGACGCATTTGATTGACATCCGTGGCGCCCAATGAACGGATCTGGGCATTTTTTCAAATACGAGAAAAATGGTCTGGTTGCCAGACCACGTCTCATTTGAGAAGTGGGAGGCGTTAGCCAGGCTAGTGCGCTCTCTCAAGGTGCAGCTTACCTCAGCCCCAGTGCTGGCTCACTTCGACATCTCCAGCCCCACCCTGGTTACCTGCGGTGCATCGGCCACAGGCATGGGAGCGGTGCCGTCACAGACTCAGCAGCGCGTGGAGAAGCCCATCGCCTTTGCCTCCCGGGCCCTCAATCCGACGGAGCAGCGCTACTCGGTGGGTGATCGTGAAGCATTATCCTGCATCTGGGCCTGCGAAAGGTGGCACCTGTATCTTTACTGCCGTTCCTTCACCCTCAGAACAGATCACCAAGCAGGCCCTGACTGCACTGCTCTCCACATCTGGGACAGGCCACAGGCCACTGAGGCTGCATCGCTGGTCTGATCGCCTCTGTCAATATAACTTTGACCTGAAGTTCACCCCAGGCAGGGATAATGTTGTAGCTGACCATACTGTCCTGCTCTGTCCCACCCCACCCTGCCATACACACACACACACACTGACAATGACACTGACTGTGCGGAACACAACATTGTCCAGATGCTACACACACCCCTCCAGACCACCGTATCGCTAGAGGAGCTCAAGGAGGCATCGGAGCAGGACCCTGTTCTTTTCGTGCCTACGTCCAGCACGGGTGGCCTCGCGAGGTGCCAGAAGAACTAGCAGCGTTTTCCAGGGTGAAGCAAGAGCTGTCCTGCTGGAATGACACCTGTGTGGCACGTGGCCTTTGCACAGTGGTGCCCAGCACTCTACGTGCACGTGTCTTGACCATGGCTCACGAGGGCCACCTGGGTATTGTGAAGCTGAAGCAGCGCTGCAGGGACCTGGTATGGTGGCCTGGGATAGACAGGGATATCGAGGCCCTGCTGAAAGACTGTCCTGCCTGCCTCTTGAGTGCCAAGACCGGTCATCAGGCTCCTCCACCTTTACAACCTCTTGTCTGGCCTTCTCAGCCCTGGGACCACCTACAACTGGACATATGTGGCGAGACACAGGGGGTTCGCCACCATCAACGCTTCCTTGTGGTTGTCTATGACCTTCACTCGAAAATGGCCAGAGCTCATCACCACTGGTTCGGTGACCTCTCAGGTCATAATCGACTTTCTGGACTCTCTTTTCTCCCGCTGGGGCATCCCAAACACCATAACCACTGACAACGGCCCTCAACTCGTCTCTGCAGAGTTCACGTCCTACCTCAAAAGCAAAGGCATCCGTCATGTCCGCACAGCGTACTGTAACCCTCAGGCCAATGGTGGCGCTGAACGGTTCCACCAGTCACTGAAGAACAGCCTCAGAGCGCACATGGTCCAAGGGTGGACCTTCCCTCTGGCCATCCGACATACGCTGCTTCATTACTTAACTGACCAGGCCAAGCTCACAGCCAGCATTACCTCAGAGCGGCTTATTCACATCGACAGCCAGTTGAATGTCACCATCACCACCACCAGCAGCTACACCTGCACTGTCATGGACGACAGAGGAGTCTCTCAGGCTGCCACCTTTGTGTTTCCTGGTATGATAGAAAATATGAAATGTTATCACATAAGTTGCAGGTCATCACAGCTGTGGGGATATCTTTTACAGTGCAAAATGGGGAGTGAGAACTAGCAGTTAAGAGGCCAAGTGAGGATGTCCTGGGATATCTGGACTCAAGGAACGCCTCCTGTCCAATAAGATATTAATAAATAGTTTGACCCGGATCTAACTGTTATCCAATGTAAACCATTGTCACAGGTAATGTTATCACATACTTTTCAAGAACACATTAATGTCCCATTGATGCATGCTTATTATTATTATTATAGACAAGGACAAGTCAAGACGTCACCATTGCCTGGTCCCTCCTCTAATAGGTGGAGTGGTGATGGTGGTTATTTTAATCATGAAACATCAGGTAAGATGGAACAGGTGTTCAGGCCATAACATGAGACTGAATGATATTTTTCAACCTCAACCTTCTCAATACGTAAGGGATAACGGCCGACGAGGTGACCGGTTCGATGGAAATAATGGCTAGGTGGAGGTCTAGAACTCCGGCGACGTGCGAAGCACGGAGACGGAGTTACCTCCGCCGTGCCATTATTTCCATCGAACCGGTCGACCTCGAAGGCCGTTATCCCGCTTATCTCCCGTTTGTATTCATAACCTGTATATTTAGAACATAGTTTTATTCCACCGTTGCGTCCGTTAACATCGCTAAAACTGTCTTGACTGTGGGACTACTTTCCGCCACATATCAACTTTCTACTTGCAGGACAAAACTGCCGTTACTAGTTCTAAATGGATGGTTGCTATGGCCAAAAGCCAGTCGTTAGTTCTAAATGGCTGGTTGCTACGGCCAAAAGCCAGTCGTTAGTTCTATCTCTCCCGTTGTCAAGCGGGCATATCCCAGGATTCTGATTAACTTTAACTTTGAAAGATCGCTACTTTTATAGCCTACATGGCATCCAACTAGCTACAATCCACCTCCGTCATATGCTACAATGTTACTATGGTTCTGCACGTCTGTATTTCAGCTCGGATGCAACGTGACAGTTCATTTAAACTTCGCAACAAGTTTGGCGAATTAATATTCAAGTGTGATACGGGAACTACTTCAGAGGTAGCAGGTTATACGAAGTTAATGGCCACCCCATCAGCCAATCAGAGAAGAGAATTCCATTGTTGAGGGAGATAAAGAAGCTTATCATAAGGATATATGCATGAAATGAAGCAATATTTGGCTTTGTGTTCTACTGGGCACTCACACTTTGATATACTAACACACACTTCTGGTCTGCTTGCCCTCAGGGACTCATCTCGCATCCTTCTGCCTGAAGTTTACCATAATACTAATACCGTCTTTATTCAAGCTGAATTTCGAATGCTGTTTCTTAATAGGAAGTAAGAGGCAACATGGATCTACACTGAAAAACGAAAGAAAATAAAAGAAAACTGAGAGATGACGCTGTGCGGCCCTTGCTGGTAGGTTCGTGTTTAAACTGTAGTTTTCCCTGTCCATTTATGCTTAGGGCCCCCAAAAGCTCAGCAGCGGCCCTGGCTCTAGGGCTGACCCCAACACAAAGCCAGCCTTCCTTATGATCTTATTCAGTCTTTTAGTTTCTCTGGCTGTGATGCTACTCTCCAACAGATGGCAGAAAAGAAGATTGCACTTGCAACAATACTCTGATAAAACATCTGCAACATTTTACAGCACACATTGAATGACCTGATTTTCCCCAAGAAAGAGCCTGCTTTGCCCCTTCTTATACAGCCTCAGTGTTGTGTCTCCAATCCAGTTTGTCTATATGAACCCCCAAATATCAAATTACTGTTCTTAACATATCCTTGCGCACGTGATATTAACTTCAAGTAGCCTATGTCAGTGCGCGGCACCATGTTCTGACCAATAACCTGCTCCTACGACGTGGTTTCACCTGCGACCTACTAGCCTACACAGCACTTCAAAATGACCAGCGTGGACATGTTTTCTAGAAATTCTAAAAGTGTTCGTTATTCTGCAACAGCAGCTAGCTGAATCTGTCAAGAAATTAATTCAGAGTTTAGTGCGTGACCACACCGCCGCTCTGTTTCCTACGTCTCAGACTCCAAAAATAGGGCACTACTCATTAAGAAGACACCTTCTGGAGTCTGCACTAATGAATGGCTTACGTACCATTATTTCTATGAGGTGGAAAATTACCTAGCCGGCATCCTAGTCGTCCAAGAAGGCCCATCCCAGTTTTCTCGTTATTTGAACCGATACGGAGATAGTTCCGTCATATTGTGATCTAAGTAGGCATGGAACCACACTCGTACCGGCTGACGCTGATGTCTTTCAGTGGATATAAAGGAGATCACTGTGGCGAATTTCCCGGGAACCAAACCGTGGTTGCGTATTTGTTGTCTCACTATCACAGCGTTTGAATGAACTTCCAGACTAGGCTACATACTGTAGGTAAGACAACTGGGACTTTTTTTTTTTATCTTTGTATTTACCTCAACTGAAAAGTGTGCTGCTGGATTGTAAACGTGCATGCGAGCGAGGAAAGTTGACACCCACGGCAATCTGTATGTATGCATGTTTGTATGTTTTTGTTGAATGTTGTGTTTGTATGCTGCTGAAACACTGTAATTTCCCTTGGGGATGAATAAAGTATTTCTATCTATCTATTCTATCTAATCTGCGCCCATCGCATTCAGCTGACGTTAAGTAGAACTTAGAAGTTTGAACTTTCTGCCAGGGGACAGTTAACATTTTGTGGCGTATAGGTCCACTCTAGTTGTCAATGGATAACTATTGAATTCTTACTTCCTTAGGCTACTTCGTATCTAATAGTTAACAACTTTTTTTTTCATACCGGTAATTTATGAGATCCGTCTATTTAATTCCGAAGTGCAGTAAATTGGCGCCATCTGGTGGCTATGAAATATTGTTTGTGAAGAGCCCTGGAAAATCTTGTCGAGTCTGATCATGACATTCGACGAAGCGGTCAGCGTCGCTTTTGTCCAGTCCTTTATCTTTCGAGATAATCTTCTGAATATCAAGATGAGAAAACGTATGCTGATAGTGCTAAGAGATTAAAAGCTTAGGCATGTTTGGTAAACGCCTGTCTTGGAGGTTATATTGCAATAGTTGGTGGATGAACAACTTTAGTGAAGGCATAATAGCTTACTGTAACATATTTGATTCATAAAACGTTGGCTGTTTGAAAGTGGGCTCATGAAATGTGAACATCCATGGAAGAGGGCTGAAAAACAGGGAGGCGTTTTTTTTTTTTTTTTTTTTTTTTAATTCTGCGGCATCTGTAATCTGTTTTGTTTGCTTTCGCAGATTTGGTGAACCCGCATGCATTTCACTGAATGGGAAAGAGATGCAAAACATAGGCTACTAGTCCTTTGCCTCGTACTGGCCTCTTTGCAATGTAAGAACACAAGATTTGTATTATTTTCCCCTTCAGATTAAAAGTCATGTTAAATTTGGATAGTCGTAGTCTCTTACCAATTATGTTCAATTATTGTGTGTGTGTGCGTGTGCGTGCGTGCGTGCGTGTGTGTTTTCCCCCCTTTTCAGTCTGTGCATCTGATGGCAACAACACATTTGATGCAGCACTCTATGGCAATGTCACTTTGATCTGGAAATTTGCATTCAAGTTGGACCCTGAAAGTAATTTAGTTGTGCACATCCAGAAAAGTGAAGAATCTTCAGTGGACATTATTCATTTAGATCAAAAAGTACTAAAAGTGTTCCCAAACTTCGTTGGAAGAGTTGAACTACTGCAAAACACTTTCTCAAATGGAGTTGTTGCTCTAAAGATGGACAACGTCATCGTCCCAGACACTGGAGCATACAAGTGTTTTACATTGATGTCTTCTAAAAAATCAGATGCACTCTATGGAGATCAGGGACTGTGTCATTTAAAAGTTCGAGGTTAGTTATGTCACCTACACAATATCTTTGGAACCACCTCTGGGACAGTGTAGTGGTCATGTTTTTATAAACGAATCAATGGGACGTTTGTAATCTGAGGACACCACACCAGGAAATAAAGTGCTTGCAGAGTGCAAAACATCACTGAAAATTTGTAGAATTGAGAGGGAAAATCTGCACTAATTCTATGGTTGTGACAGACATAATCTGTGTGGATCACAAAAGCTGTGCAACGATGAATCAATTAGATGTTGACTTAAATGAATCGTCAACTATTTTGATAATTGCTTTGTGTTATTTGTCTGTTATTTGTGTCATTTTCTGATTGAAGCTTCTTAAACTTGAATAATTTCAGCTTAACTTAACTCTATGACAGTGAATTAAATATCTTTTGAGTGTTTTTTATAAAACAAGGTATTTGAAGGCATAATTGTTCACCATTTTCTTGCATTTTATCGATCAAACAACTAATTGATTAATTGAGAAAATAATTGGGAGAATATTCCACGCAGCATTGGTGTTAAGTCAAAGAATCTTGCCGCCATACTTGCATTTAAACAAGGCTTCGTCTGTACCTGTGCAAGGAGTGTCAGAATCAGCAGGACTGGAGCACCATAGAATTAGCTGCTTTTGAAACCATCATGGACTTTAATTCACTGCTTGCTGTGTGTTCTCCCACTTTCTACAGCCCCATGGTACCCAGTCCATAAAAGCAATGTGTCCATTGGGAGTGGGGTATACACCCTTCGCTGTGACGCTGAAGGGTATCCCCAAGGTAATATCACCTGGACAGATGGACATGGGAAGAAGTTAACTGACCAGGCCAAGCTCACAGCCAGCATTACCTCAGAGCGGCTTATTCACATCGACAGCCAGTTGAATGTCACCATCACCAGCAGCAGCAGCTACACCTGCACTGTCATGGACGACAGAGGAGTCTCTCAGGCTGCCACCTTTGTGTTTCCTGGTATGATGGAAAATATGATTGTCACATAAGTTGCAGGTCATCACAGCTGTGGGGATATCTTTTACAGTGCAAAATGGGGAGTGAGAACTAGCAGTTAAGAGGCCAAGTGAGGATGTCCTGGGATATCTGGACTCAAGGAACGCCTCCTGTCCAATAAGATATTAATTAATAGTTTGACCCGGCTCTAACTGTTATCCAATGTAAACCATTGTCACAGGTAATGTTATCACATACTTTTCAAGAACACAATAATGACCCATTGATGCATGCTTATTATTATTATTATTATTATTATTATAGACAAGGACAAGTCAAGACGTCACCATTGCCTGGTCCCTCCTCTAATAGGTGGAGTGGTGATGGTGGTTATTTTAATCATGAATCATCAGGTAAGATGGAACAGGTGTTCAGGCCATAACATAAGACTGAATTATATTTTTCAACCATTCTCAATACAGAAGCTTATCATAAGGATGTTTGCATGAAATGAAGCAATATTTGGGTTTGTGTTCTACTGGGCACTCACACTTACTAACACACACTTCTGGTCTGCTTGCCCTCAGGGACTCATCTCAACACCAGCAGCTAAGAGCAACAGGAGTCTCGAAACCAAGCAGGGCGGGAATGGTAGAGCTAAGGGGGTGGGAGAATGTTCGGAAAGCGCATCCCCCATTGGAAGCTCTGATGCTAATGGACGACCAGTTAGAGTTAGCATTCCTTTGACAGCAATATGAACGGGGGTTAAAGGAATGCTAACTCTAACTCTCACTGTAACTGTCACAGCGACACCAAAAATGAACTACTACTGCTACTAGGAAAGATATTTTAACATTAATTTCCAAGGTCTGTTTTTGGAAGATAATGAACATACGCTTTCACTGGGGACCAAAACGATATTAATGATAGCATGGATATAGACCATAGACAGTAAAAGATATGGACAGAGCTATCACGTAGACCTCAGCAGAGACCAATGAAGCAAATTTCAACGGTTTTCATTTTGGTCCAAGTGTCTCCTGCGCAGGCTCAGGGGACATAGGCCCTACGTAGGCTCGTAGTCTGACCGAGTCTGACCTATGGCTACGCTCTCTTCTGGACGCATGCGCGTCACCTAACCTACGTCACTTTAGCATTGATTTCGGAAAAAAACGTTTATTACTCAGCCGATAAGACAGTTACGAGGTTATAACGGCAATCTCACAATGTTGTATTACTCCGAAAACATAAAAGGTTCGTACAAAGGCATAAATTGCTTCAGCTGTAACGTTATTTGATATCAAAAGTGGCGCTTAGGCCCATAGGATTCAATGGAATGGCTAGCTGGGACTGGTCTCCTATTTATCATGGCCCCCTTGATACAGACAGACAGCCCTCTCCAGAATGCTACTAGTAAATAGCCGTCCTTACTGTATAAACACACAGTCCAACTTGTCCATTGATCAAGCTATGACTTGCTGACTTGTTTGACTGGATTTGCTGCTTCAAAGTTTGTTCTTGTTTTGTTTGTTTGTCTGTTTATTTGTAAATTCAGAAATTGTACACATTAGCTTCCAATTCACACCAAAGATTTGCGATGAGACGAAACCATTGATAGGACGAGACATAAACTTTTAATTTTCGCTAGCTAGGTAACGGCTAAGGACTTTGGTTAAACTTGTATATTGTTGCAAACTAACCTGAAATACCTTACCATAAGTCACTTTGTGGTAGTCTATTCTACCTATGGTAGGTTAGTGTACCAACTGTCTCTGGGTCTAGAGCCTTTGAGAACAAGTGGCTGCGCACAAGAGCTTTGCTGAGACATTGACAGATCACGAACAAAGTTATTTTTTCTGTTTATTTGTTTAGTTGGGATATACAATTTCAACGTTTGAAATGTTGTGGCTTGTAGAAAATGGGTTCATAACTTACATCACTGAATGTAGGGAAATTCAGCAGATGAATCCAAGGTAATGTCTTTCTGTGCATGCAGACGCCAAATTTTTAAATTTTCAATTTAATGTCGCTTATAGAGCGCCAATACATTACACATGTCTCAAGGCGCTTTACAGAGTGTTAGACATTCAAAGAGAGCCCATGAGTAACAGGGGCAAGGAAAAACTCCCTAGAATTGGAGATACATATAGGAAGAAACCTCAGACAGACCCACGACTCAAGGGCCCAACCCATCTGCCTTGGGTCAGTTACAGTACAGTCATTTGTAGTTTGAAAGTTACAATGACAATGAAAGTTCAAATAGTCCAGTGTAGGGAATAAATTGTCCATTAGTAATCCATTAGTTATTTCGGAAGGTGATGGGTCGCTGGGATCCGAGGGCCAAAGATTCGGGCAGGGAACCACAGCAGGCAATGTTAGGGCAGTCATAGGGATGGCGAAGGCAATGGCGATGGTAGGGCAGTCAGAGGGATGTGACTTCAGGTGTGATGAGGGACAGGCACAGAGATGGTTGATGGCTGGTAATGGTTTACCTCACAGGTGAGGTATAGGGGAAAGGGAAGAGAAATAGAGTGTGTTAGTATTACTGTAAGTCATATTAAGTATTAATAAGTATATCAATGGTGATATAAATGGTTATACTATAGAGGGTTTACAAAACGCTTTTACACACCTCTTTTGTGGGGACAGGTGCGTAGCAATAGGTTACCCAGTTAAACCCGAAGAGGCATCCCGCACATCGTCCACCACGCATGCAAACATCCACCCACCCACCACGCACGCAACATCCACCCACCCACAATGCCCCCCCCAATGCCCCCCCCCCCAGGCGAACCCACACACCACCCCTGAACCGCGCGTCGGAGCAGCATGGCCGAGCATGGCCAGCCAGAGTCCGCCCACAGGCGGCGCCACCCATCCGCAGACACCCCCCACCACCATCCGCGAGCAGAGAGAACGGGGCCCGCGCCAGCCCCACCCCAACCACAACACCGCGCGAACACACACCACGGCCCGACCAGGACACACAGTCTGATCCGCCCCGCCGCCCAGGCCCCCCGGAAGCAGCGCCCCCAGAGCAAAAGTCCAGACTGCTTCATGTCTTTGGACGTGTCATCCTGTCATCCTGTTGACAGGGTCGGGAGGCGTAGGGAGGCGATGTAGTGTAATTAAAAACGTTAAAATCATTGGACATTGGTGTAATGTAATTAAAATCGTTAAAACCATTGGACTTCCACTCTAGAAACACCACCCCAAGAAGGCCCGGACCGCGAGCCCAATCCAAATACAATGCCGCAACAGCCCTCCCCTCCGCCATCCACTCCCAGCATTCCCACCTCCCCCGTCCCCCCCATCCCACTAAATGCACAGCCGTGCACATCTGATCAGACCGCATGCCCCAGCCAGACCGCCAATATACGTCCACGCAGAGCCACTGGCGAATGGAGCCGACACGAACCCCCCCCCCCCCCCCCCATCTACAGACGGCGACGGGAGGCCCCCCGCCAAAGACAGCGCTGCATTTTGCATATGTCCCGAGCTGGCCACAGCTATTTCAAAATGGTGCACATACATGGAGAGTCGACTCAAGCTACTGTACATAGGTATATTACGATATCTAAGCTAATAGGTATGCTTGAAGTTGGTGGTGGTGGTAATTAAACAAGAATGAGGCCACATTTATCAATGGGAAATGTGGATTTTGTGAACAAACAATCTCCCTTTAAGTGTAAAGAAACTGGTTTGTGCTAGCAAGTTTCGCTAGGCTTGAGGCCAGTAACAAAATCAGTTATGACATGTGTTATACAGTATTTTATACTTTTATGTACATTTCATATTAAACTTCAAGATTTCAACATTCAGTTGGGTGTTGGTTGGCGTATACCTGCAACAAACACGTGCCTATATTTTCTGATTCACTTTGATAATGCTAATGGAAATGATAATGGGAATAAAATATGTTTACTACTAGGCCTGAGTTATTTTGTTTTAGTTAATCCTTTGCTTATCCATCATCATTTTAACATCATATTTGCACCTAGATAGATAGATAGATAGATATACTTTATTAATCCCCAAGGGGAAATTACAGTGTTTCAGCAGCTATACACAGCATCCAACATACATAGGCCTACAAACATACATAAATTATTCAAATGTTATTTCTTTCACTCTGCTCAGGGACGAGTCATTATAAATTGCTATTGTAGTATGTTAAAAGGTCTTTCTGTAGCTGTCTTTCTTACAGCTTAGTTGACGAAGCCTCCAACTGAAAACAATTTTTTTGCTTGACCAGTAATTGTGTAGTGGATATGAGGTATTGTCCAATATATTTAAAAGCGTGTGCAGTATTCTTCTCTCCACCAACAACTCGGGGCTCGGCCCGCCGCTCCCCATACGCAGAGTACGCAGAGCGCGTATGGCCCCAAGTACCTGGCGGGGCCCCCCAAAACTAAGGTTGCTAAAAATTGTTTATGATAATTAATATATTATTACATTACAAAAATATAGAAATGAGTTATGAACAGGCCCCTCGTTATTCTTTCTTAATTGTGTACTCCATCACTCATTTCGGGCAAATTATATGTTTTTACCTAATATACCACTCTATCGATAGGACTATACCTTAGTATTTCACACACAGCACACTTGCACCATCCATCCAGTTTCAAATATCTGACCTGCTGGCATGCACGCACTTTCAGATGTGACAGTGCTCTGGTATATGGTGCGGAGAGATTCATGGGCACACCAGTGACTTGCCTTGGGCTACACCCGTTCCTGTCATGTCATCATACCCTCTCTTGAAATCACAAGACATTCATCTTCTTTTATTGGGGTCTGAGCTGTTTCTTTTACCCCCCCCCCCCCCTGCCCCCCTATGGGAGAAATAAAGAAGCAAAACTATAGGGCAGACATGCTAAATGTACAGCCTTTTTATAATCATACACAACCCTTAAGCCATTTCCTTACACTTTTAACTGCTGTTACAGTGATGTGTGCATCCACATAACTGGTCCGAACTCCTTCAAGCTGTATAGGCCAGGTAACATGAATAGAAGCACAAGATCTGATCAGGGACACACAATAAAGCATTTCAATTCATTGCTCCTCGTTCCTGAGATGGAGCCAGAGAAAGTGACATTGTTACGTTTGCAGTGCTCTCATGGGTTCCCACACACTAGCTTGGAGTCACACCTCAGGCAGGTATTCACTGGCTACCTGCCACACCCAGGTGAACTGTACAAAGAAAGAGAAAAGAGGGTGGTGTGTGTGTGTGTGTGTGTGTGTGTGTGTGTGTGTGTGTGTTTCGAAAAGTACTCACTGAAATGGTACAGCCTTCAAAGTCCTCGTGTTTTCAATTGGTGCATCCTTCTGCCTGAAGTTTACCATAATAATAATACTGTCTTTATTCAAGCTGAATTCGAATGCTGTTTCTTAATAGGAAGTAAGAGGCAACATGGATCTACACTGAAAACAAAAGAAAATAAAAGAAAACACTTGAGAAATCAAAGAACATGATCCTCACAGTGCTGCCAACACTGTCCAGGTGAGAGTGTGTTCTATGGAGCAGGTAAATTAAGGCATCCTCGGTAAGCTACCCTCTGGACGGTATGCAAATTGTAATGGGTCCATGTAGGTGGTCACCGGCGGTCTACGATGGGCCTAGACCATTCTCTCCAGTACTTTATGTGTAATGTCAAGGTAAGTCTAGTCATTGAGGGCAGATAGAGAAGGAACAAGCACGTGATTTTAACTTCAAGTATGTCAGTGCGCGGCACGATGTTCTGACCAATAGCTCCTACGACATGGTTTCAACTGACCTACTACACAGCTCTTCAAAATGACCAGCGTGGACATGTTTTCTAGAAATTCTAAAATATTTGGTCGTTCTACAGCAGCTAGCTGAATCTGTCAAAAAATGATTTTGAGTTTGGTGCGTGACGTGACCCCACCGCCGCTCTGTTTCCTGCACCTTACAAGCCCCTCCTCCTCAACCTCTTCTGTGTCTGACAGAAATAGGATTTGTAGCGTGTTCGCAATGTAACCGGTTTGCTCTGCGATTGGAGGCAAGTCTCTTCGTGAGATGCACCATCAACTTCGCAACTAAGAGGGCATCACACAGAAATAGTTGACTACCGGAGAGCTCACTATCTGATGTTGGTGTTTCAATGGTGTAACAACTTCTCGCCTTTTCATGTGAATGGGTAAAGCCAAAGGGTTATTTTGCATCCAGATCTACTAGTCTCATCTTGTTTAGTGGATGAGGGTCACTGTGTCGATCTTCCCGACACGCAAGGGGTGGTTCCACAGTGATGATGTCTATCGCGGCATGTAACTTCTAGGTAAGAGCACTGGGACTTTTTGTCGTTGTATTTACCTCAACTGGATATGTGCTGCTGGATTTTAAATGCAAACGTTGTAATGTTAGCGAGTAGCCTAATGTTGACACCCACGGCATTCTGCGCCCATCGCATTCAGCTGACGAATATAGGCGACATTGTCTGATAGAAGGTCATCTCTGCTTTGCTGTTAAATCGGAAACCTTGCGGCAATTAATCTACCATGATGCTGATAATGGAACTGTCTAGAAACGGTCTATGCGTAATTTATATTTCTCATTCAAAAAAGTAAAGTGGCACGAGTGCATCGCGATGCACACAGCAGCAGCAGCACCACCACAGCACAACTATCTAGCTAATTTGTCTTTTAATAATCAGCTGGTTTTACAATTGTATGGCTTATAGGACCACTCTAGTTGTCAATGGATAAACTATTGAATTCTTACTTCCTTAGGCTACTTCGTAGGCTATCTAATAATTGACAACTTTTTTTTTCATCATTATGAGATCCTGATGTATTCAATTCAGAAGTGCAGTGCATTGGCGCCATCTGGTGGCTATGAAATATTGTTTGTGAAGAGCCCTGGAAATTCTTGTCGAGTCTGATCATGACATTCGACGAACGCAGTGAGAACCAAAGCTGTCAGCGTTGCTTATGTCAAGTCCTTTATCTTTCGAGATAATCTTCTGAATATCAAAATGAGAAAACGTATGCTGATAGTGCGAAGAGATGAAAAGCTTTGGCATGTTTGGTAAACGCCTGTCTTGGAGGTAATATTGCAATAGTTGGTGGATGACCAACATTAGTGAAGGCATAACAGCCTACTGTAGCATAGTGCTGATTCATAAAACGTCAAGTTGGCTGTTCGAAGGTGGGCTCATGAAATGTGAACTATTGTGATGTAATGTAAAGTGATTTTATTTTATTTTATTTATTTATTCTGCGGCATCTGTAATCTGTTTTGTTTTCTTTCACAGATTTGGTGAACCTTACCTTAACCGCATGCATTTCACTGAATGGGAAAGAGATGAAAGACACACTAGTCCTTTACCTCGTACTGGCCTCTTTGCAATGTAAGAATACACGATTTTCCCCCTTCAGATTAAAAGTCATGTGAAATTTGGTTGTAGTCCCTTACCAATTATGTTAAATTGTTGTTGTTGTTGTTGTTGTTGTTGTTGTGGTGGTGGTGGTGGTGGTGTGTGTGTGTGTGTGTGTGTGTGTGTGTGTGTGTGTGTGTGTGTGTGTGTGTGTGTGTGTGTGTGTGTGTGTGTGTGTATTTGTGTCTCTGTGTGTGTGTGTATTTGTGTCTCTGTGTGTGTGTGTGTTTGTGTCTCTGTGTGTGTGTTTTCCCCCCTTTTCAGTCTGTGCATCTGATGTCAACAACACATTTGATGCAGCACTCCATGACAGTGTCATTTTGGTCTGGAAATTTCGATTTAACTTGGACCCTGAAAGGAATTTGGTTGTGCACATCCAGAAAAGTGAAGAATCTTCAGTGGACATTATTCATTCAGATCAAAAAGGACTAAAAGTGTTCCCAAACTTCATTGGAAGAGTTGAACTACTGCAAAACTCTTTCCCGGATAACGTTGTTGCTCTCAAGATGGACAACGTCAGCATCCCAGACACAGGAGCATACAAGTGTTTTGCATCGATGTCTCGCAAAAGATCAGATCCTCTCTACATAGATCAGAGACTGTGTCATTTAAAAGTTCAAGGTTAGTTATATCTCCTACACCTCATACTTTTGCAACCATCTCTGGGACAGTAATGAATCAATGAGAAGGTAGCCTATGTCATCTGAGGAAACCAGGAAGTAAAGTTATTGCAGAGTGAAAAACACTTTTGGGAATTGTAGAATTGAAAGAGGAAAAAAGACCTAATCTTTATGAATCAGACACAAGCTCCCAACAGGAGGTGTTATTGTAGTTTGATGGTTTGATCAACAATGTTGTGCAATGGGTGCAACAATTAATCAAATAGATTAAATGAATCACCAACTATTTTGATAGTCGGTTTGTGTTATTTGTCTGTGATTTGTGTCAAATTCTTAGTCTGGTTATCACCAGACTAAGCTCGATCTTTTAAGATTAAACATTAGTCCGGGGAGTCTGTGCCGTATTTCTACTGCACAAGAGGCGTGGTCAACGGGCATAGTTCAAATGACTCATTTGTACAATGTACGCATTTGGATAGTCCTTCAACCAATCAGACCAACAATCTGGGTGCACCTGGTGGATAAGCCTGTTTGTGATTGGTTCCAGCAAACGTGGACAGGAAGCAGGAGCGATAAATGTGCAGGTTTTCAGACTGAGCTGCAGGGCGAAATCCAATCACTGACATATCAGGCTGGGTTTACTCGGTCTATAAAATGTTAGCTTCTTAAGCTTGAATATTTTCAGCTGTACTTAACTCCTCTATGACAGTAAGCTAAATATCTTTAGTGTGTTTATAAAAAAACAAGGTATTTGATTTTGGGCTTTGAGAGATGTTTTCGCCATTTTCTGGCACTTTATCAATCAAACAACTAATCAAGATGAATTAATAAAAAAAGAATCGGGAGATTAATCTACTATGAAAATAATCATTGGTTGCAGCCATAGCCAAAATACATTAATACAAATATATTTCCATGCTTCATTGGTGTTAAGTCAAAGAATCTTGATGCTAGCCTGACGAGCCAGACCCACATCAAGATGTAGGGTCTGGGAACTCACCATAGGCAGGGCTCAAAAATAGGGGTGGGATAAACGGTTGTCTTTCAAATTCCCTCTCCACACAATAGGATAGTGCTACAACCAGTCAAGTAGCAGGATGGGGAATTCACGCTTAACGGTCACAACTTATGGTCGCAGGTCAGTCGTCATTATGTGAAGCCCATCCAATGACTCTATACACGATGTGATTTGCCCGATAGAAATTCAATTTTACCAGCTCGCAAGCCAGTGGAGAGTTGCAAGACTACCCTGGCAGCAAATTGCATCTGCTGCTGCTAGGGTGCATCTAGATTTCTAGGCTATCTTGCTGCCATACTTACATTCAAACAAACCTGCACCTGTGCAAGACGTGTCATAGAATCCGTAGGAATGGAACAATATCGAATTAGCTGTTATTGAAACTGCATGGACTGAAATTCACTGCTTTTTATGTGTTCTCCTACCTTCTACAGCCCCATGGAGCCCAGTCCATAAAAGCAATGTCTCCATCGGCAGTGGGGTACACACCCTTCGTTGTGAAGCTGAAGGTTATCCCTTAGGTCACGTCACCTGGACAGATGGACATGGCAAGAAGTTAACTGCCCAGGCCAAGCTCATAACCAGCATTACCTCAGAGCAGCTTATTCACATCGACAGCCAGTTGAATGTCACCATCTCCACCAGCAGCAACTACACCTGCACTGTCATGGATGACAGAGGAGTCTCTCAGGCTGCCACCTTTGTGTTTCCTGGTATGATATAAAATATGAAATGTTATCACAGTATAGAAATGTTTAAGCAATATGGCAGTAGTGAGAGTAGCATTGGTAAAGGATATCCCCGTGGCTGTGATTTGGCTGTAAGCTGCAGGTCATCACAGCTGTTGGTATATTGTTTATAGTGCAAAATGGGGAATGAGAATTTGAGAACTTACATACTTTTTAATGACCCATTAATAACACATCGATGCATGCCTATTATTATTACAGAGGAGGACAAGTCGAGGCCCGGCTATGTCTTGACTCTGGCTGTACTGGGTGGAGTGGTGATGGTGATGGTGGTGGTAAGTCATAGAGATGGAAAAGTTGCACAGGCTTTAACATAATATTCAATTATATTAGTCAACCAATGTCAATACAGAAGCTTATAAGTAAATGTATGCATGAAATGAAGCAATATTTGTGTTTGAAATGAGCTTTTCTACAGGGCACTCATATTTTGATATGCTAACAAAAACTTTTGGTCTGCTTGCCCTCAGGGACTCCTCTGCCTGCAGCTAAGAGCAAGAAGGGCAAGAAGAGCAAGCAGGACGTGCATACAGCGCTAAGGGAGTAGGAGAATGTTCGGAAAGTGGACCCCCTAGCTCTGATGCTGATTGACCAGTTAGAGTTAGCATAAAAATGAACTGGGGTCATAGGAATGCTATTCTAACAGGTCACTGTCACAGTCGTTGTCACTTTAACTGCCACAGTGACCCCAAAATGAACTGGTCATCCAGAGACACTGTGACCTCAAATAGCTTTACATCTAAAGCGTTATATACCTAAATGTCTAAATTAGACATTGCGCTGTCGCTTTGGAATTTCTATTCATGCACTTTATTTTGTGCTTTGAGAACAAAATGTCTTTGATCATGTACAAAATGATGGATGCTTTCTACAGTTGCCTCATTCCATTTCATTTGTTTGATTCCACAAATGAAGATGTTGAGGTGCCGGCGGCCCATTAGTGGGCAGCACAGTGTCCCCTAGTGGACTGCAAAATGTTTTTACAAGAAGCAATTTTCTTTTGTTGCAAATACTGGTTACTGCAAGCAATCTTGTTCATGAACAAATATGTTGACTGTATTTATTTTACTCAAAGTTGCTCCCAGCAGCGTTGTAAATAGGTTGTTAGAGAAAACCTTTAATGTGATTTGGCGGTAAGAGAAAATGCTAATGAACACACGCTCTGGCTTCTGCTGGAGACCAGGTCCTTCCTGTATATTTATCTTATGACTGGGATATATCTGTATTAGGTAATTGCTAATTTAATGCATTTTTTAAATATATATTGGTCTTTCATGAATTGAACCCCATTGTCTCTGCCTTAACACATGCCGTCTTTGCTTTGTTCATCACTTTTTAAGTGTAAAGAAATTGGTTGATAATAAAGTTGATATTAAACTTGAACATACAATTGGATGTTGATGTGTCTTACTGCTTCTCAATTTGTCATTTGATCTTAATGCCTTAATTAAAAAAAATGAGTAAAAATCAAACCGCTAAGGACACCAATTTTCTTTGTGATTGAAGAATGTATCGTAAATAAATAAATGTTCTTCCTTAAATGCTAGGGGGCATACGTATTTGACCCCTAGCGCTGCTACATTAAATTGAATTCCCATAGGAGCAGGAGGATTTTATATATGTTTTTATTTGTAAAGGCCAGCTATTTCATGGATCCAGGATATTATGCATCCTGACAAAGTTCCCACATCATCACATCACATACCCTTCTCCATAAGGAGATTTGCATGGTGTTTTTTCCAGTTGGCCTATTAGCCTGTTTGATGCTCATTCAGCTCAAGGCAAATCAAACAGGCTAGGCCAACTGGCTCTGGTATCAGAGCCCATTCTCTGATACAGCAGAGACTTTGGATACAGTCTTTGATCATAAATAGTGACCAATCCATGCCTTACCAGTAGATGGCGGTAATATACCGAAGTGTACCACCGAAGAAATAGGTCCGAGTTTGGGACGGTTGCCACTTCAAGTTCTTGGGTTCATTGATCAGTTACTTTGTCTTTTCAAAGACACCGATATGGCTTTTCAGTGTCAGAGGGACTGTTACATGCAGGAGGTAAGTGTACAACTATTTTAATTTAGAACAGAGGTTAAATTCAGTTTGGCATTCTGCAGCCAAGACTCCATGTATGCTAGCGTCGTTGTTGCTAACAGAAGGCTATGCAGAGTCGAATCTTACTTTCACTTTCTTGTGTTAAGAAAACTTTCTTGTCAAATGCACTGAATATTTCGGATTCTATCATTTATGTGATCATCGAGTTCTTCATGGCGCGAGCGGCAACTTAAAAGAAGTAGACGGTAGTAGGCTTAATGACAGCTGGAATAGCACCATTTGGGCAGCTGAGACATGCATTGAGAAACGACACATGTCAAATATGATTATGTGACTGCCATTTCGTTCATCCTCTCTTCCAGTACTCTACTTCTGTGGTGTCCTGTGCGGAAGCAGAGCTGCAGCTCGAGAACAATGGAAAGAAAGAGAAAGTAAAGGGCTATAATATCAAGCTGAAAGACACCATTCTCTTTCCCGAAGGAGGGGGTCAGGTAAAGAAGCTACATTAATATCAACAACAACAATAACAACAGCACATCGGAAGGGATCGGACAGGGATTTCAGAAAAAGATTAATCACAGTTAATCGTCCTTTGCACAACCAACTGTAGTCACTATCCCTCAACCTGCCAACTTCATTCATGCTTCATGCTTCATTGTTAATTTTGGAGGTTCAACCTTTTCTACTTTGAACCTACAGTATAGCCTACATATTGCTTGAGAGACTGAGAAATACAACGTTATAGTTGTTCTTGTCATTATTATTATTATTATTTTATTATTATTAGTAGTAGTTGTAGTAACGTTATTATATCATCATTAGCTGTAATAGTAATATAATTATTATCTACATTATAATTACTAGTGGCTGGTGTAGTCATAATAATGATAATAACAATAATGATGATAATAATATCTTTCCTGTAGCCTGATGACCGGGGGACCATCGGGGGTGTGTCTGTGCTGCGTGTCCTCAGACAGGGCCCTGATGCGGTCCACTTCGTGGGCTCCGCCCTGCAGGAGGGCCAGGAGGTGCAGCTGAAGGTGGACTGGGAGCGGAGGTTTGACCACATGCAGCAGCACTCAGGTGACTGACTAAAATGGAAATGTCAAGCAGGTTTCCAAGGTTGGCCAAGTGTACTTGGGTAGACAAGGAATTTGGTCTCTGCATTTATCCCATCTGTTAGTTAGTGAACGCACACAGTGAACACACAGTGAGGTGAAGCACACACTCGAGGACTACCAGTTATGATTCCAGGTAGGTGTTTTCGTGGCCAACCTGGGAAAGGTGACCCAGAGAAAGTTGTAAACCTGATAATAGAACGGCCTTTACAACACAGTAAAGCTCAGAAATGCTCTGCAAGTGTGCTAAAGGCTGGAGCCAAAAGTTCATAATCTTTTTCTTTATTCTTCTCAGGACAACATCTTGTCACAGCGGTGGCAGAATCCATGTTTGGATATAAAACCACATCATGGTGAGCCTCTCAACCAAAAACATGCAATTATGTTTATGTTACGATATCTATTAGCAGATGCTTTCTTCTAAAGCGACTTGAAATGACATCAATAAGCACTAAATTAACATTAAAATGAACGTTACAGTAGTCATCATGTGGCCTAAATACATGATGAAAACAAATACTGTAGTTAAACAAATATCTTTGCAATGCAATGATCAAGAGTTTTTAAAAATGGCAACGAATATTGCAACAATTTCAAAAACTAGCGTTTCTGATATGACAGTGCCCTCAGTTTAGAAAACCAAAGTTCTTGATCACTGCAAAGCCTTCAGAAATAAGGGTTCCTCAGGGTTCCTAAGGGTTCCTAAGGGTTTCCATTATAAAATCTCTAGTGACTAGCAGCCATGATGATTGCAATGATACTAAGAGCCTTGATGATTGCAATGACATTAAGGAGCCTGTTTCGGTTGTGTGTGTGTCAGGGAACTGGGGAGACAGCGCAGCGTTATAGAGCTGGACACTCCGTCGGTGAAACCAGGAGAAATGGAGGCTCTGGAGGCCGCTGTCAACCAGAAGATCCGAGACCGCGTCCCCGTCACCGTGCAGCTGCTCGCCATAGACGACCCCGCCGTGGAAAAGGTGGGCGCTGCTGGATTTCATCACCCTGTGGTGTTGTGGGCATAATTCAATGAAACGCCTATGTTAATGCAAATGTAAGTTAGGTTTCTAGGCCAAGTATACTTGCGTATTCAAGGAATTTGGTCTCTGCATTTATCCCAAGATTGATCCCATCTGTGAATTAGTGACCACACAGATCACACAGTGAGGTGAAGCACACTAACTCAGAGCAGTGAGTTGCCAGCTACAGTGGCGCTCAGGGAGCAGTGAGGGGTTAGGTGCCTTGCTCTAGTCTAGGGCACTTCAGCTGTGGATGTGAGCGTGGGAGAACAGTGCTCAACCAATTCCCCACCTACATTTTTACAAGCTGGAAGCCCTAACCAGTAGGCCACGGCTGCCCTATGAAGGAAGGTGCCTGCTTGATAAGGCCAGTGAAATGCTCTTGACAGCTGCTCTGTTGGTGATGTTTTTGTTAGTGATTTGTGCAAATTCATGTGGCATATACAGTATGAGTAGAAGTTATTTTTTTTAGTGCTGATCATAGCTCAGATAATTGAAGTAGTTGGTGGAGATGTTTGTTGCTTCATTCTTGTCTGAATCGTTAAAACTCTGTGTGAAGTTAATAGTTTTGTAGTTTAATTTCATAAGGCCTTGTGTTTATGGTTATGGTTACTATAAATGAACCTTTATATACAGGTGAGGAGTCGCGGTCTCCCAGTCGACGCTGCTGGACCAATCAGGATCATCGACATTGAGGGTGTGGATGCGAACATGTGCTGTGGAACCCACGTGTCCAACCTCAGTGACCTACAGGTCAGCGCACTGGTCACTCCGCACCGAAACAGGCACAGTCATATAAATAATAAATAAATAATATGTTTCTTTTATATAGCGCTTTTCTGAAACCCAAGGTTGCTTTACATAGGAAACTATTATAATGTAATATAGAATTGTAATCTAAAATATAAATAGACACATTTTACAGATTTTTCCTCACAGGAATCCATAAATGTGACCTGTGAGGCGCTTAGTCACCCTTACAGTTGTCTGTCACTGCTGCTGTTATCTGATCTTACTCAAGCTGTACTGTATATCAGTGTTGTAGAGATGATTGTGGAACTGAGTTTGTTTTGGTTGCATGGTTGTTGTAGATGATTAAGATTCTGGGAACAGACAAAGGGAAGAAGAACAAGACCAACTTAATTTTCTTGGCTGGGAATCGGGTCCTGAAGTATGCAGACAGATGCTACAGTACAGAGAAATCACTGATTGGCCTTTTAAAGTGAGTAGCATTGGTACTGTAGGCCATCATAATCTGCACATCTCTCTCTCTCTCTCTCTCTCTCTCTCTCTAATAATAATAATAATAATGATAATAACTTTTATTTACATTGCGTTTTACATCAAATAGATGATCTCAAAGTGCTACAATGCATACACACACACACACACACACACACACACACACACACACACACACACAACTCACACACTCTCTCTCTCTCTCTGTCTCTCTCTTTCTGTTTCTCTGTCTTTCTGTGCCTTGCTCTTACATGTGTGTCAAAGAATGTAGTGGTGTGTCCATTTTGAGAGTGGACCTCGATTTACTCATCTGTAGATGATGATGTGATAGGTCAAGGTCAGTCAGGCTCCACACATATCCGCTCAGTGAGATAATTCTTCTCTTGCTTGCTGCCGCAGGACAGGGCCTGAGGACCATGTGGAAGCAGTGGACAAAGTCCAGAAGACGGTGAAACGCCTGCAGAAGGTAAGCTTAGCGGACCAGTTAGTCTATGGCTTCCTTTTAGCTATAGGTTAGCTATAGGCTAACTAGTCCAACCCACTTCCAGTGATTATGCTAAGCTAGGCTAATTGCTCTAACCAATTTCTAATGAATTATGCTAAGCTAGGCTAACTGGTCTAAGCCATTTACAATGAATTATGTTAAACTAGGCTAATTGGTCTAATCCATCTCCAGTGATTATGCTAAGCTAACAGAGAAGAGAGGGGTATGTACCTAGCTGTGGAGTAGATGGCAAATAAGATAATAAGATAAAGATTTCCCAAAAAGTTGGTGTGTTCCTTGAATGACCATTTAAATGTCTGCAATATGTTTGTATTTACAAACAACACTGCAAAAACTGCTTATCTAATAAAATCTAACCAAGTGTTATTAATCTACTATCAATATCAAACAATCTAGTTGCCATTGTTTTCAGTATAAAGAGACATACCTAGTGCTTTGTCATGAAAACATTTGACTTACATTAAGATGAGTTTAACTTATTTTAAAACACCTCATCCTCAAAATCAGCATATTTG
Source organism: Sardina pilchardus (assembly GCF_963854185.1). Lineage (NCBI taxonomy): Eukaryota > Metazoa > Chordata > Actinopteri > Clupeiformes > Clupeidae > Sardina > Sardina pilchardus. The sequence continues at coordinate 7,608,398 of NC_085015.1, read as the reverse complement.
TCCTTTAAGGAAGCAAAGTTGCGCTGTGCGCCAGTGCGCTGAGGAAATTTGTCTTGTTAAGACTCCTTAACCTGACGTTAATAAAAGATTAGTAACACTTGGTTAGATTTCACAATTTATTAGAGTGTCCCTGTGCTCAGCTGTTCCATTGTGTTTCTACTGTATATAGAGCAACCTCACGCTGCTTAGAGAAATGGCGGTACTCATTGCGCAAAATTTCAAGAACAGTCCAGAAAAAGGCAACTTCTTCACTTTACACAAGTAGGTGACAATTTTGTTTTGTGTGAAAATAATGTATTTTAGATGGAAACAATTTCTCCATCTTTCAATATTCTAATGTGATCAATTCTGCTTTCTTCAGTAAAGATGGAGACAATGAGTTCATGAACACCATTGCCAATGAAATTGGCTTTGAGGTAAGAAATACATTATTTAAATGAAGACATGTACAGCTTGATGCAGCATACACAGTATATTTAAACACTTTTTCCAAAAAAGATTAAGACAAAGTTTGAAACTGTCAACGAGAGGCATTGGGGGTATTCACAAAAGCAGTTAATGAGCCAGTCATACAACAGTACTGTATAGACATACATAGACACCCAAATTAAAGGCCTCTTTGCATCAAGCTTGCAAAGAATCTAGGGTCTTCTGAGAGTCTGTCGATCTCCAGTTTGGATTTGGAAATGCAGACTTCCTTATGTCTCTGATTCTGTCCGTCTTAGCACACCACCGTCTTCCTGACAGTGGGGGAGGAGAAAGGTGCCGGAATGTTCCTTTTAGCCGGCCCCACCGCTACCATCGACACCTTGGGGAAACGGTAAGAAGCCTAGCAGCGCCACTGTGCTGTATGTTATTGGACCACTGAGAATGTCACTAAATGCCACTAAAGTGGTATACCAAAAAGTGTCACTTGGTGGCGCAGTTTTACCAGAAGTTAAATTTTTTAATCTTTTGTGAGCCTTTATAGTCTCTCAGACTGGCTGAGGCTCTGTCCTTCATTTCTGTGTTTAATAAAAAAAAACATTCTCAGTGTTTGGCAATGCAATATCTAGAGTCTTATAGGTGATCTTTAGTGACCTGTTTTTCAATGTTATCTAACCGTCTGTTCTTTGTCTGTGCACGCCTAGAAAGCAGTCCGTGGGAAACATAGGGGACAGACTGTGATTTCGAGTGTTTAGTTTTTTTAGATCAGTAGAAATGTTGATCTTCAAAGCTCGTTGACACTATAGATTCTCAAGGCAGGCCAAGACCAAAGCCAGATGACCATGTCTCAATAGAGGCATTAACACTGTTGGGACTGTTGCACTACAGCACCTGGGGACTATTGAGTACCTATCCACAGTTCTTATAAGTGTGTGTGTGTGTGTGTGTGTGTGTGTGTGTGTGTGGGCATGCATGTGTGTGTGTGTGTGTGTGTGTGTGTGGGCATGCATGTGTGCTTGTGTGTGTGTGTGTGTGTGTGTGTGGGCATGCATGTGTGTGTGTGTGTGTGTGTGTGTGTGTGTGTGTGTGGGCATGCATGTGTGCTTGTGTGTGTGTGTGTGTGTGTGTGTGTGGGTGTACATATGCGTGCGTGTGTGCGTGTGTGTGCTTGTGTGTGTGTGTGTGTGTGTCTCTGTATGTACATGCGTGTGTGTGTGTGTGTGTGTGTGTGCTTGTGTGTGTGTGTGTGTGTGTGTGTGTGTGTGTGTGTGTGTCCCGTGCAGAGTGCTGGAGCTCCTCCAGGGGAAGGGGGCCGGGAAGAACGGGCGGCTGCAGGGGAAGGCCGGGACCCTGGCCAAGAGGGCCGACGTGGAGACCCTGCTGCGGGAGCACTGCAGCCAGGGGAAGACCACCGGGGAGGAGTAGAGGAGGAGGGGAGCACGGAGCATCGGTGGTGGAGGAGAAGAAAAGAGGGATGAGAAGAAGAAGTAGAAAAGAGAGAGGAGTTGCGGAGGAGGGGTGAATTTAAAAAATAAAAAAAAAACGACATGGAGGAGAGAGGAGGACGAGCAGCTGGGTTTAACAGCTGTTTCTCTTGCGATCACTCCGACAGACAGATGGATGCAGACAGGTGACCGTGGGAACCACAATTATCCTCAGGAAAAAATTAAACAAAAGCAAAACTTGTCTTCATGACTGAAGGCACACACATTTTTTTAGATCGAAGTGCACAATGTTGATCATCTGTCCAATGTGTGTGTATGACTGAACGTGTCTGAACATATTAGGAATCTGCTAAAACTGTATTTTTTATGTAACAATATGTACCTCATGATGTGTTAAATTGTATATAGCAGATATTAAAACCTGCCTGAGTATGAATTATCACTGTTTTGTGGATTTTCTTCATATAAATACATATAGTCAGGAAAGTGCAGTTGTGCAGGGACCTCGAGAGATCAAGAGAGCCAGAACTGTTCTTCATATTCCAGGTTAGTTCTCTCTACCCATTAGTCTTATGTGTGTGTAACGGATGCCAGCTAGTTAGCTGTGCGTGTCGAACGTTAGTAAACCTCACTCCCCGACGCCTCAAGAGCGCTGCTGGCAAGAAAGCTATAGCCTGGGCTTTTAGTTGGATTGTTAGCGCGCTCGGCTCTTGATCCGTGGTGCTGCTGTTTCGTGGGTTCGAGTCCGGGCGTGTGCATACATGTGTATGTGTTTGTGTGTGAGAGAGGGACAGAGGAAACTTAGTATTTTAAAATATTTTATTACAAATAACCTAAAATAATTTCAAAAATATAATTTACAGAGAGAACAGTTACCAAAAATATGAAAATTCACAAAACAAATTCCCCACCCTCTGAGAAACAGTCATTTGTGCTTTTTCGTTAACCTTTGATATTAATCTCTTACACTAAAAATGTTGGGCTTAGATGCCAAACCCATCATTGCACAACAAAAAACAAAACAAACACATGTAATCTAATTATGTGAAATCAACTGCAGGACTTAAAATAGTCCTTTAATAGCCTATGATGGCTTCAACAGTACTTCTCTAGCAAGTGCTATCTAAACTCCTTCAGCCATTACCCTTAACAGACACTGTATATTCAAGACAAAAAGTTCTTAATAAATATGTGTTTTTTGTTTCCCTTTCCGGCTTCGTTCTGGATACGGAATTTTATGGAATGTGAAGCACCAGTGAACACTGTCTTGACAATGAGTTCCAGAACCCCGCCCTGTTGCTACGGTCACTCGCTCCTTAGAGGTGCTTCTTGTTCATGTTCGTCAGACTCGAGACGCAGTAAGGGATGATGCTGACGGTTGCCAGGGGGACGGTGGCGCTCTTGCAGAAGGAGAGCAGGTAGAAGAGGGCGGCGGTGTGGGTGGGAGGCTTGATGGAGTCAAACAGGTGCAGCAGGAGCAGGGATGCAATGACGCATCCGGCCCTGTAGGTGGTGCCACTGCTCTTCTTGGTCTCGGTGCGCAGAGGCGAGTGCAGGCCCAGGCCCAGGCCGAACAGCGTGCCCATGTTGCGCAGGAGGCTGGCGAAGGGCGTGCTGTCCATGTGCACCCAGGCCGGGTTGATGCAGTGGGTCTGGGCCTTCTCCAGGGTCCACAGCAGATCCACGCCCACGGCCTTCAGCAGCACGTAGAAGCCCACGGCGAAGGAGGTGAGGAAGAGCGTGACGCCGAAGTACTTCTTCATGCTGGCGCTGTAGATCCACTGCACTCGGTTGAAGGCCTCGGCCACAGCCATGCCTGCAAAGAGACAGCAGAAGGTCAGTTCTGTCGTTTGAGAATGTCACCGAGAATTCCCCTAACTGAATTGACCTGATTCTTCAACATATAGAAGGGACTGCTGTGATGTAGTTAGGTGTTACTTTATGGGTAAACATTTAATGCTGTTGATATGGCAAGTTTAAAGAACAGTAGTTGAATATTGAATATACTGTTAATTTAATATGTAACCAGATCAGTAGAACTATCAAGATTAAGAGAACTACAAGGAACAATCTAGAACTAGGCCTACAGCTTCTCCTTTAAAGAACAACCAACAGCACCCTCGGTACTATGGATACTAGTGAGTTCTAATGAACAACCATTCATATTCTACACACGCATTCTGCAGCGCCTCACCTGTGAAAACTCCAGCGAAGACTTGGTGAGGGAAGTGAGCAGCAATGAAGACCCTGGACAGACACACGCACACCTGGACGGCCCAGAAGAAGGTCCAGAGAGCGCCACGCAGATACCTGCAGATCACAGGAGCAGTGAGTAACAGGGAACTGTTTATGGAGGTGACTAAAACACATATTGGTTGATTTGAAAGGCACGGGCTGCCCTTTGCAGTTTGCACCTGTTTTTCTCGCTTGATTTAAAAGATGTGGGGTTTCTGTATGTGGACAATCCTATTTACATCCATTTTTTCTTTTCATCTAACCTCATCTGATCAATCTTCTGTAGTTAGGTATGTCGACTGCATAACTTGAACACGCACATTATAACGGTTTAGATCTCTATGGATCCATATCAAGCTAATGAAATGTATATCTTAATTAGGACACTTTCAGTGTGAACTTCTGTGGGATCAGTTATCCTGAGAAGCTAAAGATCTACTATAGACGACTTACATGCCCTTGAGAAGCTAAAAGTCTACTCTAGATGACTTACATGCCCTTGGTGGACGACCTCTTCTTCTTCTTGCTGAGAGCGATGGTGAGGAGGGCGGTTACCATGGCGTAGTAGACCCCCGCTGCTCCCATGGCATGACCTGATGGACTTCCTGTAAGAACACATCCATGGTGAGTATCAACAACACAAACACCAGACAACACTCTCAAGCTGAATGTCTTGCATGATTTAAAAGTAATGGTTGGCACCGTAACAGTCAAGATGAAGAAAAGCATACTGTCGAAATAACTATTGTTCTGTGGAGAATGCCAGGGATATTTTAAAATGAAAGTAACTTTCTTTTGAATGTGGAAAAAGGAAATAAATTAGTAGATAGATAAATAATAATAATAAAAAAAAATGAATGAATGAAATGAATGAAAACGGTCAAAACGGTCAGCGTGTAGAGAGCCTTTCACAGGAGAGGGGCATGAGATTGGAACATGACCTTGTTTTGTTTTAGAGAGAGACAGACAGAGATAGAGAGAAAGAGATAAGAACAGAGAGAGAGAGAGAGAGGCAGGGAGAGAGAATGAGAGAGAGAGAGAGAGAGATTTCTGCACACACCTGGGCCGGTCTCACATGTCATGGGGTATTGCTCGATGTGCGGTTTTGAGTCTCCAAAGTAGCTGGTTTCGTGGACCCACCAGTATGGCCTCTCTCCAAACAGAATCCTACAGGGACACCGAGTAAGACAAACACGTCAGGACCAAATGCGCCGCTTTTGATAAGGACAAATAAAATCCTACTGGGACACCGAGAAACACAAACACGTCACGACCAAACAAGCCACTATTGATAAGGACAAAATGACACATGCAGTACAGTGGCACAGAGCCACAAGGCCTTCAGATAAATGTGTTTAATAGAGTAAGGCTTTCAGATGAACGCAGAGGCCAAATGCATGCTATTAATATCTACATATCTTGGATAATTGATTCTTCACAATAGCATGCAACAAATTACATAGACAAATATTAATCAATGAATAATCATTACTGTTATTAAAATGGTGTGAAATTATTCAAAAATAGATCATAATAAAAATGTGAAATAAAAATGCAAATAAAAATGCATTAAAATGTGTTAAAAAAATATATTTTCTTAAGCAAATAGCTGCTCCTCTGTCTATCTCCACATGTTGATAGTGAATCGCCCTCACCATTTGAAGACCAAGTTGAGCCAGTCTCCGATGACGGCCACCCAGATGAGCTTGATGCCGACCGACTCCTTCAGGTGGAACCAGAGTGGGAAGAAGACGAAGAACGTGTTCCGCAGGTCCGCGGCCCAGGACACCCAGAGGAACCACCCCTGCGCCTCCTTGTAGTTGGTCTGCAGGTACTCAGTGGTGAGCACCCCGTAACCCTGCATGTGGTCCATGAGCGCCGTCGTCATAGTGATTGGGGGTTCTCTAGGGACTCTCGGGGGAAGAAGAAGAAGAAGAAGAAGAAGAAATGTTTCCTGTGGCTGCGTGTGAAGGGGAGGATGGAGCACTGCTGTCCCCAGGCCCAGCCATCGCTTGTTTTTATAGCCAAGGACCCACCACCTGAACGCATGCTGCCTCCGCTCTTTGGACTCTGCACATGCAATAAAAAAAAAAAAAAACACGCACTGAGACTAGTCGTGTGTGTGTGCGTGTGTGTGTTTGAGGTGGGGTGGGGGTGGGTGTTGAGGGGATGTCAGTTCTCACCAGGAAAAAAAGGACCACACAAACAAGAACACGGGGGAACTGATATAGAAGGGGCGGCGTTAATCTGTCACTCTGTTAACTTCACGTTGACCACAGGATGAGATCTCTGCACTCTTGCAGTAAACTTGACCCATTTTTATTGAAGAATCCTAGCCAGAATCCAAGCCAGAATAAATTGATTAATTTCTTCACTTATTTTAAATGCAATTTGAACGGAATCCCACAGTCATGCCTTTGGCTGTAAACCAAAGGAATGTGCTTAAGGAGATGAGAGAACAAGCTGTCAGGACTACGTAATTTAATAGATTAACAGTTGATCCCATTTATAGCCTAGTGTTAATCCATAACTAGCACAAACAATTACTCCAGGTAATAGACTGTGCCTAGTGTCTACTATGAGGCAATCGAAGGCTATTCATAGGACAGGGGACCAGGGTTGATAGAATAACAGCTTTGTCCACCTCATGGAGTAATTATGCAGGTGATTTGAGAATTTGAAGTTGAGTAATTTGAGTAATTCAGTTATTATTTATCCCCATTATTTATCCCCGAGGGACAGTTCTCATGTCTTTTGCATCCTCCTCTTACTTACTGTATCATCTTATCTTACTTACTTATCATTTTTGTACATGAAATTAGTTTAATCTATGTTTTCATCTTAACATATTTAACGGATAAGGAAACATACAATAATTGTGTGTGTTCACAGAAAAGATTCTGATGTCCGAATTAATTGTATTTATTCATGAGTCACACTCAGTTTGGCCTGTAAGTCTAAATCAGGTAGCAATAGGCTATCTACAGTAGGCCGGTTCCACATTCTTTCGTTACATAATTCCTTGTCTGAAATTATTTGACTTTAGTGCATGCACTGCATGTCCATACTGTACAGTAGTTTGTTACGTAATTGAATCAATCATTAAGTGTTCTGTGCCTTATTCAGGAGACGCTGAAGATAAACACCCATAAAGCCAAGACGGTCGAGGGTCTGTCAAGACTGCTTGGCATATGCACAATTCACCACTTTCACATGGGAGTCCTATCCAGCATGTGAATGCATATATTGCACACGTGCTAGACATTGTCCGGTAGACCTGATGCTTCATCTTGCATTCTCTGAAAAATAGGACTGATTGTTCTGTCCTTTTCAATACTTATGGACTGTCTAATCTGAACAACTCAAAAAACAATGGCTTTACTCATTTCAGCGGGTTCAGAATATTTCAAAGAGTCAGAGACATAGTATCAGCTTGTTGCAAATACAGTACTTTGAAATATATTGAATATACACTTTACATGCTTAGGACAATTAACAAAATATGTTAAATATGGTTTTATTTATTTATATGTATGAGCTTTCAAGCTCATTTTGGATGATATGGTAAATTGTAATAGGGAGAATAGTGTCTATTTTATTATTTGAGAAAAAAAAAATAATTGAGAAAAAAATGTCAGTTTTTGCTTTTGTTAATGGAAGCTTTGTTTATGGAGAGAATAAAATGTGCTATACAAATAAACTTGCAGCGCCTATGCATATTTGCTGTAATCTACCTTTTTTTGGGTCACGTTTTAATGAATTGGTCACTTTTTAAGTGGTATGTTCCAAGGTACAGGGCTGTCTGATGGACTCTCATGGAATACTGCACATTAAAAAATGACATCATAGGGTGTCCCCAGTATGTTGAAAAGTGACACAATGAGTGAAAGACCAATTCTGATTTTGTGTTACTTTAATCGCTTCTGCAACACCGACATTTCCAAGTTCTAATTTAGGAGAGTACTTTGTTTAATTTATTCCACGTGCAACAGATACATGTTTTGAAGTGTAAACATTTCCACCTGTGCACTGAGAGCATGAATAAACATGGGCCCATGGGTTGAGAAGAGCAACCTTTGACCTCTCTCTCCTCAAACTGACGTCATGATCTAATGGGGGGTCAGCCGGTCTCCACACCACCTCCCGACTTTATCAGTTCTGGCCTCACGGCTGGGGTGAGAGGTCAATACGGGGTATACCTGAATGATCTGGTAGCCGTGCAAACAGAATCGACCAGACACAAAGTCCTGAAGCTGGAGGTATGAGACTGTAAGTACTACTACTGGTTGACAACCAGAGCTCCATCCTCACCGGGTCTCTGGAGCAGCCGAAGCCCGGATAAAGGCCACCTTTTCTGGGGTGATTCTGCCAGTACCACCCCCTGGGGGCCTCTTGCCATGGATCTTCTTCACAGCTGGGGGGTGAGCCTTGCGGTTCACCTCCAAACGGACTATAAGTCGTACGAGGGCTGGTTCCAGTTTGCGTCCACGGTGGCTGACCTGCACACAGCCTACTTTGTTTTGTTCCCCGTCTGGTTCCACCTGAGCAGGAACGTTGGCATCAAGCTCATCTGGGTGGCTGTCATTGGGGACTGGATCAACCTCGTCCTCAAGTGGTAAGTAGAGGAGTTGAGGAGTATGTCTGATAGAAAAGCAATATGTGATGTTATACTGTGTGACACCTCACATTCAAACGACAAGAATTAACAAAACTACACAATAGTTCTCTTAACATGATTGTGTAAATGTATACAAGTTGTTTGCAAGAGCATGTATTAGTATTAAGTATTTTTTAAACACATACAATTAAAAATATATATATATTTTTAAGTGACTGTTCTACTCATTGTTCTTTCACCCCCAGGGTTCTCTTTGGTGAAAGGCCCTACTGGTGGGTCCATGACACCAAGTTCTACGGTGCGGACGCGAGACCATCCTTGGAGCAGTTCCCCATCACATGTGAAACAGGCCCAGGTATCTATCAAGTACAGTTCCTCTAGCGTAAGAAGCTACCGCAGATATCCACTGCTCAATGAGAAGAACCTTTGATCAAACTCCTACTCCTTGATCACGCTCCCCGAGTCTGGCAGAGCTAATCTCTATCTTGATACGGTTCAACTTCCCATCTGCAATATCACAATGAGCTGGTCACGATTGCTACAATATGTCATTTGTATCTTTTAGGGACTGCCCAGAGTACCTACCTTTAATTCATGACCCAAATCAGGGACTGATAAAAGTAACTATTGTCTGGACAAAAACCTTTGCCCTTTGAGTCTGAGCTGAGATGGAAAGCTGATAAAAGAAATTGCTCCAGTTTTATTTGAAAACTAAAATATTACCGTCAAGATTGGGTAAACCTTTCAGTGCATTTTTTTTTATCTGTATCTTTGTTGTATTGAATTAGTTTTGAAGTTGGCTCTGTGTTTGTGTGCTTAGAAAACTCAAGTGGACCAAGTGTGAAAGTAGCCTAGCCATGCCTAGCAGCCATGGCAACCACATATTTGAGCATTCCAATTGATTCTTGCTTCGTATTGGCTGTCTCACACAGGAAGTCCTTCGGGTCACGCCATGGGGGCTGCAGGGGTGTGGTATGTGATGATAACAGCTGTTCTATCAATGGCTGCCAAGAAGAAAACACCCTTTCTGCTCCACAGGTGGGTCCGTAGACATGGCCACTAGCAACTGAGCTTCTTACAGAGATGGAGAGGTTACAGAGGTTCATAGGTTGAGCCAGTAGCCAATAGATGAACATACTGGTTTTGCAACTCACAGTGATTAGTTCAGGAAATACCTCTTGTTTGTCCACCAAGATTAATACTCCACAATTGTTATCTCTTAAAGGGGACAGTATGGCCTGTCAGATTAATTTAATATGCTATTAATTAATTAGTTAATTAAGTGTGTTACAGTTGTGTTATTGAACTATTTTTTACCCTCTTTCTGTCTTCCCAAGTCATGCCATGGTGTATTTGTTTATTCATTTTTACAACTGTATTATGTCAGTAATATAGGATTGTTTGATGATTCAGTTGTGTTCTAAATCTGCCATTCTGCATGGAACATGGACTTATCTCTGTTGTGTTTATGTTGTCTTTGTGTGAAGAGCTTTTAGCAGTCATGTGTGCTAGAAAATGAGCTATAAATAAATACTTACACTCTAAAAACTGCTGGGTCATTTCAGTAACCCAACTGCTGGTTTAATGGAACCCAGTGCTGGGTCGGTTAAGGGCTGGGTTGAAGTAACCCAATGTCGCTCCATATCTGACTCTGCGCTTGGGTTATTTTTGGGTTATTGACCCAATGTTGAGTCGGTCCATATCTGACTCTGCGCTTGGGTTATTTCCAACCCAACAGTTTTTAGAGTGTACGCTTCTCGAATGACTTTATTAATTTGGATACTTTATTATCTCTCGCTGTGAAGTCTTTTGCAGGCTGCCCTGCTGGTCCTGTTCGTCCTGATAGAGCTCATCGTGTGCATGTCCAGAGTGTACATGGCCGCCCACTTCCCTCATCAGGTCATCAGTGGAGTCATATCAGGTACGGAAGCTCTTCGGGGCCAAAAAGGGTTCTCCCCGCCCCGGCACCTGAGACCTGTTATGATGCTGGGCCAGAGAATGTCTAATACGGGGCTCTGGCTGGGCCTAGAGGTGGTTCAGAAGAAAGCCTTCCATTTTGAACGTTTTAGTTCAGCCCTTGGCCGCGTTTCCCAGATTCGTTAAGAAGCTCTTAAGTGCTAAGAACTTCTTAGGAGCATTCTTAGAACGTTCTTATAGCACTCCTAAGAAGTTCTTAGCACTTAAGAGCTTCTTAACGAAACTGGGAAACCCGGCCCTTATCAGTTTCAGATTCAACCATTATCTGGTGACTACATTGTGTTTAGTGTGGTCTTCAGCATTTGCATCAAGTTAAAATAGGGCCATAGGTACGGACATTGCTTACCGTCAAACAGAAATAATGGCCATGACAGTCTCTGCTAGCAACTCATGTTATGATAATGCCAACAAAGCTAGCTAGCTGTATGTTTACGAAATTAAAACCATTGGGAAGGCAAGAGCATTTTCCCTACTTTAATAAAAGCCAAAGTAGACCAGCTAGTTTTTGGAGGTATTTATATATTCTGATTAAATAACTCAATTTCTGGCATATTTTCTGACACTCTTCTAATATTAATGCTGAACACCTACAAGCCCTCTTATTTAGCACCTAAACCACTCCCACTATTCATGGATTGTTTGAGTATGATCAACTCAGCATCACACTAAAGCTTGATGTTGTGTTTAAAAACATTCACTCATTCGCGACATAATGAGTAACTTTGAAGTGCACTTCATTCACTAGTGAATAACTCTGAAGTACACGAAATGGTTGGATGTCCCAAAACACAGGGGCTGTGTCCCAAAACACAGGGGCTGTGTCCCAAACCACCACATACTTCCGTCGGGAGCCTATGTTCCCGGGGTCCTATGTTCCCCACTTTGTATGGGACTGGGGAATATAGGACCCTTTTTTTGGTACATTTCAAAAAGGGTTCTATGTTCCTCACTTTTCCCAAAAAGGTCCTATGTTCCTCAGTCGCAATACATACCGGGGAACATAGGACCCTTTTGGCGAAAACCGGGGAACGTAGGACCTGGGGAACATAGGGATGACCCCCCTTCCGGGAGTGCACTGCTAGTGCACTCAGTGCTTACTTCCATAGTGCCCACTTATCGATGGTTAGTATTGTCCCAATATCTGCCCTATATACTTAAACTAAGTATTTGAAGTGTGCAAGTACTCAGGTAGGCGGTTTGAGACACAACCAGATTGAGGTTCTACAGTTCTTACCTTTGCGCTAACCTTAGCGCTGCTCACCTGTTTTGCTGGTATTTCCTCTGACAGGTCTCATTGTTGCTGAGGTGTTCTCCAGGGTGCAGTGGATCTACAGCGCCAGCATGAAGAAGTACTTCGGCGTCATGCTCTTCCTCACCTCCTTCGCCGTGGGCTTCTACGTGCTGCTGAAGGCCGTGGGGGTGGATCTGCTGTGGACCCTGGAGAAGGCCCAGACCCACTGCATCAACCCGGCCTGGGTGCACATGGACAGCACACCCTTCGCCAGCCTGCTCCGCAACATGGGCACGCTGTTTGGCCTGGGCCTGGGCCTGCACTCGCCTCTGCGCACCGAGACCAAGAAGAGCAGCGGCGCCACCTACAGGGCTGGATGTATAATAGCATCGTTACTCTTATGTTGGCTGCTGGACAATTTCACCTTCTCGTCAAAGAATCAAGAGCTGTTCTATCTGCTGTCGTTTTGCAAGAGCGCTGCCACCATTTTAATTCCTACTACTTTAGTGCCCGCTGGCCTGACAAGGCTACTAAACAGCAAAGGAGATGAAAAGATGCTTTAATCACGATATATGAGGAGATAGGCTAGTTGGGTCTTGTGTCTGGAAATCTCATTCGAGTGAAAATTGTGAAATGGTTTAGAACACTGCAGAATCAGTAGTGTTTTTCACATTCATGGCAAGAAAATCTTGCCCATTTCAATTTAGAATAATCAGAATTAAGGGCTGTTCACACCAAGAACGATATCTGTAACGACGACAAAAAAGTCTCGTTCTAGCTAATATGAATGACGACGTCCGGAAATGTACTATAACGATAACGATATAAAGAATGATATCGTTGGGGATCACTTTCACTTTCACTTTTTGCGATTTTGAGATTGACAAAAAGCTGAGAGCCAATCAGAATGCATCAAATTGTTCATTCATCAACACGTCGCTCCGTGTGGACGCTGTTATCGTTATAGTTATCTTTATCGTTCCTGGTGTGAACGACCCTTTACATGGAACTGGTGTTCATATCAGGGGCCTTTGAATTTTACCTCAGATATACAGTAAGCTCATTCCCCTGCATGACCTTATAGCAGCTTAATTTCTACCGCTGACAGTATTATTGAGTTGAGCTGAAGTGATGTGCCATTAAAAAAAATATTAAGTGAAAAGGATGTTAAAGTGGCATCGACTTTTATGTAGTTCACCCTTTGTGTACAGTTTGTTACCTGTTGTGATAACTTGGCCTGTGTGTTGTTTGAAGGGAGCTGGAGTAGCCTATATGCCCTTGGACTCACACTTTAAGCCCTGTAAATATGCTGTCGTGCATGTGTGTGCTTGGTGGTGTGTGTTCCATGATCTACAGTATGTGATGAGTGGCAGTACATAGTACATGTACAGTACTTAATGCATATGATGTGTATAATGGGTATTTTGGGATGTGTGTGTGGAGTGTGTGTATGTACAGTATGTGTATGTATGCATGAGTGTGTGTGTGTGTGTGTGTGTGTGTGTGTGTGTGGATGTATTTTAATGATTCCCTGTGGAGGTGTATGTGTGATGTGGACTGCGTTTGTATTACTGTACTTCAGAGTGTTATAAAGCATGCATTGCTAATAAAATAAAACGCTTTCATTAGCTCAGCCTAAGTATTTGTAGCCTACAAGAGAGTCGTTTATAGGAACTACTTAGATATCCTTCCACTTCCGTTGTGTGCAGGGAAAGGACTTTGAGACAAAACACTTTTATGCACTTGTTTGTGTCGTTCCCGAGGTAGGTATCAGGGACCAGATGTGGCCATTAGTGTGTTTATGACCCATTTGTCATGTTTTGTTTTGCATCTCGAGACGGACACACCTCCCTCCGTTATCTTCTCGTTGACTCGCTGTTCCGAATGGAGGCTGTCCACCATGTGCGTGATACGTACATCAGGAGGGCAAAGGTCGCCTGTTAGCCAGCGAACCCTGAACCCTCTTCCTCTCTGTGGGCCGGTACAGTGAGAGGGCTGTGTCTTGTTCTACGGTTGCAGCGGTGGAAGAAAAGTCTGAAGTTTAAACATTGCCAGCTTGATCATTCATGTTAAGCGGTTTTAAGGCACAATAACGCCCCATTCACTTATTTTTCAGTGTGCGGATGTACAAAAGCACAGTAGCATAAACAAGGGGCGTATCGTATATCATTAATAAACACTGTTGAATCAGTTTTTGTGAAGGGGTTTTCTCCTGATTTTTGATATGCAAATGCAAATGTGTGTCATACTAAGTCATGTCATGTGTTGAATAGATTACTGTATAGAATAGATACATAGTTTTGCCATCAGGAATCTTTCTTAGTATTTTTATTTTAGAATATGATTAATATAATATAATAAGTGTGTCGAAGCAAAGAGACGAATTAAGCTCCCAGTCAAATAAGCTGCATTTCCCCCTTCTTTGTTGGCTCTCTAGCGTACTGGGGAAATTCTATTTTAAGAGCAGGATAGTCAATGAACTGCTGCCATAATAGCATTCCGTGCAATATGTCCTAAATATGGTGACAATTTGGATTCGGACAAGACACAACAAGCCACAAATGTTCATCTCATCTGTGCGTGCTCTGTTGTTCCTGTTTCCCCTTGTGCACGCATTTGTCATTTTTTCTGCAGGGTGGCCTGGTGTTTACTGAGTTCCTGAGTCTGGACACACGTTCTGATTAACCCTATGACGAGGTACAGAGGGGACAACAGCTACATATTAACTGGGGCCTTGTTGTCAACCCCTTTGCCCCCAGCTCCCACCCCCAGCCCCACCCCCAGCAAACCCCTTCCTTTTACCCCTTGTCCTTTAATTACCCCGGGGAAGAGGGGTGGGGGTATTTTTGGTACAGCCGCGGTTGGCCTGAGGGCAAAACGTTTTGTTCATGCCAATCACAGAGAAGGTAAAATGGCATTGAGGCCACAACCCACCCCTGACCACCCTGCCCCTCCCCCAACACCCTCCTCCCCCCTCATGACATCACTGGCCCAGGCAAACAAGCTTATCAATGTTTTTGCAACCCCCTGCCCCCCCCCCCCCCCCCCCCCCTCCCCCAACACCACCCCTGACGGTTATGTGTGCAATGCATGCAGTGACAAGGACAAAACTTATGTAAAAGAGCTAAACACATGACATGACAACAGAATCCCTCTCTCGTAGAACTTGACTAAATGTTCCCATAGCAGTGCAGAATGCAGATGACTCCAGTCCACGGATATGTGTCACTGTGTCAGGTGGAGACCAGGTGGCTTGGTGCTGGCAGTTGATTAATTAATGATACTTTGTTGCCTAATGCCCTGAGACGCGTCAGGAGTCTTGTGTAAAGGACTTTGATGTTCTCCGATTCTGTCTTATCCTTCCTATCTCTCCTTGAGCACACTGGTCTCTTCCTGTTCCAACTGCCGCGGAGATAACCCCTACCTACTGTTACAGCAACAGGTCAGTCACAGTGTGTGTGTGTGTGTGTGTGTCTTTTTGAATTTCTATGACTGATTGACTCTCTAACCATGTTACATAAATAGGAAGTGATGAGGATGATGCATGGCTTAGAATGTTACCGCATCAGTTCCAGACATGTGTGTTGTCTGTGAGTGCGAGCGTGCATGTGTGTGTGTGTGTGTGTGTGTGTGTGTGTGTTTTGCGTGTGTGTGTGTGTGTGTTTGTGCGTGTGCGTGTGTGTGTGTGTGTGTGTGTGTGTGTGTGTGTGTGTGTGTGTGTGTGTGTGTGTGTGTGTGTGTGTGTGTGTATGAGTGAGTGTATGAGTGAGTGTATGGGTGGGTGGGCGGGGGGTGTCCTGACCCGCACTCATGCATGTGTGTGTGTGTGTGTGTGTGTGTGTGTGTGTGCGTGCGTGCGTGTGTGTGTATGTGTGTGTGTGTTTGAGATGGGTGGTTTAGGGGCGGGGGGTGTCCTGACCCATGCTCGTGTGTGCGTGTGTGGGAATGTGTGTGTGTGTGTGTGTGTGTGTGTGTGTGTGTGTGTGTGTGTGTGTGTGTGTGTGTGTGTGTGTGTGTGTATGGGTGGGTGGTTTAGGGGCGGGTGGTGTCCTGACCCGTGCTCGTGCGTGCGTGTGTGGGAATGTATGTGTGTGTGTGTGTGTGTATGGGTGGGTGGTTTAGGGGCGGGGGGTGTCCTGACCCGTGCTCGTGCGTGCGTGTGTGGGAATGTGTGTGTGTGTGTGTGTGTGTGTGTGTGTGTGTGTGTGTGTGTGTGTATGGGTGGGTGGTTTAGGGGCGGGGGGTGTCCTGACCCGTGCTTGCGCGTGTGTGTGTGTGTGTGTGTGTGCATGTGGCACGAGTGCAGAGTGTGATGCCCCGTTATGATGAGTGAGGCAGTGACGCACTAGGAGGGTGTGTGTTGCAACATGTCCAGCGGGGCAGCTGTGGGGCGGAGTGGACGCAGACAGATGACACGTGCAGTCCTGGATGCAGCTCCACACAGTGACACTGGACGCAGACAGATGACACGTGCAGTCCTGGATGCAGCTCCACACAGTGACACTGGACGCAGACAGATGACACGTGCAGTCCTGGATGCAGCTCCACACAGTGACACTGGGCCACAGGTCCACAGGTCCACAGGTAAGATGCATTTATCTTTAACACTGAAGTCTGAGGAAATGGAAACCTCTGGAAAACGTTTAAAGGAGACTCTATATTCATTGTATGTATTTATTTGTTACTTGAACATGTGTGTGATATATGTTAATATTATTCATTGCTGCTGTAACATCATCTTTGGAAATTGATAACGTAATCAATCTATTTACGTATCTTTATCCATTGAAATACATGGACCAGAGCATACATATGTAGCATGGCTTTGCAGCATATGATAATAGTTAATTGGTCAAATCAGATCCTTAACATCATGTATTTTCATTCGGGTTTGGATCTGCTGTTCATGTGTAACATCTTATACAGTATGATGGGCACATTAAAAGCCACATTGATCTTGTTCATTTGCTATGAAGAGAAGTCCTACATACTGTATGTTTACCTTAATATAACAGTTTTGAAGTCATGGTAAACTGAATTGTAATGCCCACAGCTAGGCATCAATGCAAGACTTTAATATTAAGATAACGACTTTGATTGATTCTGATTGTTAACTAACTAAATTAACTGTAATAGGGAGAATCGCACGCCTTCCATGTCTACAGAGAACCAGTCCAGCAACTTGCAAATCCACATCCCCAATGCCTTGGGGGAAGGGTGCTATGGCATTACAACCAGATAATAAGCTAGATATCTGGGCAACACTTGCCGGCAATGTTATGCAAAAGCTGTATGATTTCCAATCAAAGACATCTGTCTCTCCACTGGCCTCCAGTGATCATTGTCTCTCCACCAATATGGTGATGCTAAAGTACATTCCTGGAGCCCTATATTAAAGAGGAACTATGCAGGATTGGCGATTTCATCTCTGATTTCGGTTTCGTTTTTCGTTTTCGCTCGTTTTATGCTTGCATTTTCTCTGCAGAGCTTCCCCGACAGCTTCAGCGTGTACATTTATACGTGTATAGGCTATATTTAAATATATAAATTGCAAGCTTGGTTCTTCGTCTCAGACTTCCAGATGTGAACAAGGAGCGATCGTCTCCTGCAGAAAGTTGCATAGGGTCTCTTTAATATTTATCTTTATAACAGTTGTGTAAAATAGAAATATTCTCCGTAACTGCAGGGGAGACCAGTAGCGGAAAAAAAAGAAGAAAGAAACTGCTTTTAAGAAATATACACTGAATGCGTACGTAACAGGAAGCAAAGGAACGTTTATTTACAAGATTTTATTAATACAGAAAGCGAATAAAAATGTCTTAAATAGCACATTAGTAAGACACAACACACATCACAGGTCAGTCAATTTCAGTGAAAATGCTGTGGCAACCGGAAGACAAACAGGTAGAAAATGATGCTTCAGTTCATCAGTAACACAAAGGCAAGAATCAGGGAAATATCATTCAAAGTCAGCTGTTTAGCACAGGTGTACTGATTTAGATTGTTTTGCCGATTTACTGGGTTTTAAGAGGGAGCCAGTGACATTTTTGATAATCATTTTTCGGACCCAGAATCAGTCATCCTGTAAAGACACAAGCACAATTGTGATTCAGACACGTTCAGAGGTCCATCACTGGTCATTCAAAACAGTATAGACATGTTGTTACAGGGACGAGGAGTGTGTGTGGGTGTGTGTGGAGATGTAGAGTTTGATGTCCACTTACATCAAAATCAAGATCATCCATAGAAGGTGGTTCCCCTTTCTTCTGCAGATCTTTCATCATCTGTGTTAGAAATTATATAAATGATATAAATACAGAAATAAAAATGGCATTAATCAATTGCATTGCATTACATTTCTTTTCCGACGCTACATTCCATGAGTTACAAATCTATGGCTTTGGAAGACCCTAAGTGAGAATATAGGGATGTGTAGAGAGGGGAACTGACAGTGTTGCAGCTGAGAATGCACTCTGACTTCTCCCCCAACAAGCCATTTTATGCACGTTTACTTTTATGACTTTTATGACACTTAATGACACTTCTGTCATTAAATGTCATTCGGATTTTGTCATGACAGGTTAGGGTTAGGGCTCATGACAGTGCATGTCACTCTTTTTAAAGTCTTAAATGTTACCATGACAACAGGTTAAGCACATTAGAGCAACACTTGGTAAACATTTGATAGCTTTAAGTCTTTTCATTTAGATGGTTCATGGTAAGGAAAAGGACAGTAGGCAGGATTTGTCCACAGCACTTGCCATATGCATTACGGAAAAATCCAAACTCACTCAGCATTTTGAAGATTTGTTGCCTATTATGTCAGACCAAAATAACTTGCTGGCGCTTTAAGGGGAAAAAAAAACACTTACGTCTGCATAGTACTCAAACTCTTCCCTGCCATCATCATCTTCATTCACCCAGTCTCTCCAGTTGTCAAAATCTACTGCCATCCAGCTGGGCTGTAAGACAGGCGATTATGCACATTTGATACAATACAATTTTAAAGTGTATTTTTTTTTTTTTACTTTTTGCCTTTTATCTGATAGGACAGTGAAGTGACTGACAGGATATGAGGGGGGAGAGAGAAGGGGTGGGATCGGGAAATGACCCAGGTCGGACTGGAACCCGAGTCCCCATGGGCACTTTAGTCAGTGGTGCCAGCTGTGTTTTGTTTTAGGCTGTGTGTCACTTCAGGTACCAGTTGTTACAGTTTTAGTACAAGTAAATAGACAGAGCTGAATTGGTATAGATAATCTCTTTGACCGCCTAATCTCCACAAGATAGTGTCAATTATGGACGTGTATTCCAGAAAGGCTTACTGCATCTCTTTGCAACACAGGAGGCTTTGAGGCTATATAAGCAGTTCTGCGTCAATATGTTTGATACCAAGAAGAGTTCTAAACAATCAACAGTGGGGTGGTGGTAGCTAAAGAGCTGGGCTAGCATGTTATAAGTTGCTTCCCAGCTTCCATTGTTGTCCTGAGCAATGCACTCAACCCTGAGCTGCTTCAGGGAGAGTAACCCTTGCATAACAAGTTGCTTAGAAGCGTCTACTATATGGAAAACAAACATACAAAACAAAACAAACAAACAAACAAACAAACAAACAAATGAGTTTGCTCTTTTACATTGCTAAATCTTAACGGTCTGGGGCTAGGCCAAAATCCTTATAGGGCTCCTACATACCAACCACATCTCTCTCTCTCTCTCTCTCTCTCTCTCTCTCTCTCTCTCTCTCTGCAGAGCCTTTAACATTCATGATTCACCCCACAGGATGTGTCATTGCAAGACATCTTTGTGTAGGAGCTAAGGATTTAGTAAAATGAGCACACAATTTAGTCAAACGAGTGCACGTTTTCTGGATATACACCAAAAACAATATCTTGCAATGACTCCACCAGGGTTTCATAGACTCCTGATCTGAGAACAGATCACTCTCCACGATTCTGCTCCAGCAGGGTTGTTGTTGACCAGTCCTGACTCACCCTGGCGGTGTCTTTGGTGAGACGCGGCCACGCCGTATTAGGTGTTTGCTTCCTCAGCAGCAGGTTGACTGTGCGATCGTACGGCCTCTCTCTGGAGTCCTGTCCGACCAACAGTCAGGGTTAACTTAACAATCACGATACATTTTATTCTTCTTTGTTTTGATTTGAATTATGCTATTACTTTTACTTGTAATTGTTGTGATTTGTTAATGTTTGCTGATCTCTATGTCTGTATAAAACACATTGAACTACTTTGCCTGGTGCATGCCTGCCTAGACTGCCTTGCTTTGCCCTGTCTAGAAACAATATGAATATAAGCTATGCTGAAGCTGAAAACATCTCTGTCCATTAAGTTTAAACCTTGCTAGTCCTTGAGCCAGAGGGGTTGGTTGATACCATCTCTACTACTATGTTCCAAATCAAAAACAAAAAAAAAGAATTTTGAACCAGCTTTGGAAGTTGTGGAGATGTCTATTTTAAAATGTTTAGCCTACCTGTAAGAAATCCCTTCATAGACATACAACGGTAGAGAGGCTGAAACAACTCATCAAGCAAATGCTATCACATAAGTATGGTCAAAAATCAAGATGAGGCTTATTCCCGTTGATTTACCAAAATTGGGGGGTCTTGCTCAAGGACTATGGCTGTTGTTTATATTCAAACACATTGAAACTTAACAGAGAATGAAAAAAAGAATGTAAGCATTGCCACAATGGAACACTATGATTGAAGAAAGAATTTTGTGAAAAAATCTATGTGTAGAAGACCAGTTCACTTAGTGCATGAATCGGCCTTTTGAAGAAAGCCTGCTTCGAAATAATGCACTGTGAAATTGTGAAAATGTGTTTATATGTCATGTTACAATAAAGAATTCTTTGATTGATCATGTTTATGTTCTTAGGTGTAATGTGTGTTTTTAAATGCCACTTTATATTATTTTATTGTGCAGGATATGAAAACAATGCACTTACATGTCTCATGATCTTGTCGTAAAAATGAATTTCGTTGTAAATGATGTTGTCATCAGCATCTTTACAGCTGCAAAAAGAACAGAGAGATACACTTTCGATATTGCTCACACCTATGTTAGGTAACCACACCTGAGAAGACAATTTCTTTCTTGTGAAGGCTCAAGCTTATGTAATAGGCTACCTTATAGCTTTTAAAGACAAATGAACCCTCCTCACTAACAAATCTCAAGGACTTTTCTACAACACTTTACTAATGTCCACCTAGTTAGAAAACATTCTCATATTTTAGATTGAGATGTACGACTAAGTGGTAGACCTTCAAAACAGACAATGTTTTACACTGTTTCCCTGTAAACTTAAGAAAACTTACCACAGGATTACATAGTCATCTGTGATTTCACAC
This sequence comes from Sardina pilchardus, assembly GCF_963854185.1. Classification (NCBI taxonomy): domain Eukaryota; kingdom Metazoa; phylum Chordata; class Actinopteri; order Clupeiformes; family Clupeidae; genus Sardina; species Sardina pilchardus. Next base: position 7,587,104 of record NC_085015.1, on the reverse strand, counting down.
TGCAGATCTCGAGGTTGCTGAATCGAGAAGTTTACTATGACATATTTCTTACGGTCAAACCACACACACTTAGCTGGAATGCTATAGAGAAAAGAAAACAACAACAACAACAAAAAAACACTTGATATTAAACTTTGATACAGTTCTTGTCTCAAAAAAAAGAAAACCATTGAAAATGTCAATCAAAGATCTTGGTCTTGACGAAATCACTCTTTTCTGTTTCAAACTTTAACGGGGACACGAATGAAGAGCACATGGAATCTACTGCAGCAGACACTTGAATGTCCACTCACTTACCCATCCACTGGTCTCTGGATTTTGGGCATGCTGACGACCTGTCCGTGCTCCCAGAACAACCTATTTATGTAAACACTTATTTACTTTATTGACAATAGGTCCAGGCTACCGTGTTATACAGACCCGGTCTGTAGTACAAGAAGACTGGCCAAAGAAAGGCCCTAACAGGCGTGCTACTGTCGTGGAGTGGCTATTTTTAGGGTGGGTGGTATCAGCTGTTGCCTGACTGAGTAGGCTCTCTCCCTCACAACCCCCGTTGGGCTTAGCTTTTATGGGACGCCAGGCCATCTATAGAACTCTCGAGAAAATCACAGCACTTTCTTTCTTATACCTGGGGGCCAGTTACACTACACTACACACACACACACACACACACACACACACACACACACACACACACACACACACACACACACACACACACACACACACACACAGATTCTATGTTAGTATATATTATTCATATGGTGTTCTGTATGATGTATAGTATTCCTTCATTATAGTCTAATCAAGCCTAATCATAGTATTTCTATTAGGCCTATGTCCCAAAATAGCCTATCTACATCTAGCCTACTGTAGCCTATGTCCCAAAATGCTATATCCTATCCTATAAGATTATAAAAAATATTTTATCCCAAAATACTATGCAATGAGATTCCGGGGGGGGGGGCTGAATTAGTCGCCAGATTTCGTGTAGGCAGTATCTTTGGTGTAGGCCATCTTTAGTCCACTACACATGCAGCAGAAGGGCGCCATCTAGAGTTTTCGGCTAATAGTTTTTTTTTTTTCGTTTAATCTCCTGGCTCCATTTTAGGTCTATGGCTCCATCTTGTGGCTCGAGTCGGTATGGCGGCGAGTGGTGTTGTGAATTACCGGAAGTGTGTGTTGCAGAGGAAAATGTGGCGCGAGTCAGGGCGATTGTTGTGTTGTGTTCATGGTAACTTTGGGGGTCGGTTCCTCCCCGTTTCGCTAGCGTGCTAACCTCACTGAATAGCGTGATAATTTCACGTCTGTTTGAGGAGCAGCTGAGAATTCATCGGCACCTAACCTATCTGATAACAACTGAACATAAACGGGCCCTGAAAGCGGAGAGCATGCCTCGAAGAAAGGTAAAAAAAATGGGTCAACAGTGAAGTTGTGTTGGAGTTGCTAGCTTGAAAGCTAAGTTACCGTAGTCGGCTATATTTAGCCATGTAAATAGCAATATATCTGTTCAGAAATAATATATAGGTCAAAGAAAAATTGGAGTCTTAGGTGGTTTGATAGATGTTTACGTTATACATCTTGTTATGAAATAGTTGCTGATGAAGATAAATTCGAACATTGTGCTACATTGATCAGCCACGAATGAAAATGGCTGGCGTTTGAATTGGTAGCAACTAGCTAACGTTAGCTAAAAACAACACTGCCATGGTTCTTGTGCAGAAGATCTGTCAATTTACTACTTGGTGAAATTAAATAGTTTGGGCACATAGACATTGTTGAAGTATACATTTAGCTCTTGCAATGTACCGTGTTGAAAAATGAACTATAAACATGAGTAAATAGATGTATGACAACGTTACAGATGGCTATCAAGTGTTAGCTAGCTGACTGATGAAGCTAGCTAGTGTATGCTTGCCAGTACAGGATTCGCTGCAGAAGGTTAGCCATGTTGCTCAGTGCTGTTATGACTCTTTGCTTCCTAACACAGAACCATATATTCTTGTAACTTAAATGTTGAATAGGTTTGTATGCATTTATAGTTTGACGCATTTGTTTGTTTGGATATTTCATAGAGAAATGCAGGAAGTAGCTCGGATGCTACTGGTGATTCAGACGACTCGGGGGAGCACGAGAAAACCGACAGCTCTCAAAGTGACGGAAATACACGAGCTAACACACGACTCACTCGGGCGTCTTTGCGTCTCAGCCAAAGCTCGCAAGGTAAGAGTATACTGCCCACAAGGAACCAGCGCAATGAATGCACCCTTATTAATGGTTTGCTACTGACACATGCACAGCTAGCAAATTGGTGCAGATTAGCTTGATGTATCATTCACTGGTAATCACATGGGCTTGTCAGTGCTCTCATTGTTTTGATTTTGTCTGTTCCCAGACGTGCCTGCTGACATTAAACATGTAGTGGACCGAGATGAATCTCCACCGAGGACGCCCACAGGCAATGCCCAGTCCTCGGAGTCGGACATCGACGTGTCCAGCCCCAGCGCCTCTCATGACGAAAGCCACGCCAAGGACCCCTCTCAGAAGGACTCTGACAGCGACCCCTCCCACCGGCCCAAGCGGCGTCGCTTTCACGAGAGCTACAACTTCAACATGAAATGTCCAACCCCAGGATGTAATTCACTGGGTACGTCTGCGCTGAGTGTTGGCTCAGTGGCAATCTACGCCTGTCCCTTTCCGTAAAATACATGGCAACGCAGTGTCACCTACTGTGACAGAAAATCTGACTTCTGCTGTAGACTGTTGATTGACTGTAACATAGATGGTTGTCTGGTAGTAATGGGATTGTGCTATTAATAATGTAATTGTGGTATCAGAATTATTTACTGATAACATTGTTGCCTGAGCAACCTCAACAAATAGTTCCATAGTGATTGTTATGCAACAGTGTTTGGACACTATTTTGTCTGTGGTCTTGGAGATAGAATGTTCCGTGGCCTCTGAAGTCACTCGCTCTCCTCGTTCGTCTGTTGCAGGTCACCTCACAGGAAAGCACGAGAGACACTTCTCCATATCCGGGTGTCCGCTCTATCACAACCTGTCTGCAGATGAATGCAAGGTAAAGGATGACGCAGACTGCAGTGTTATGTCTGATCACTGTATCATATATGTGTACTGTATGTGTACACTGTGCAGACTGGCTATTGGGAAGTTCGGGAATTTTTTTGATACTTTAACGCTGATCATTCACCTGTCCATTGTTGGCTATTTACAACAAGCATCGCATGTTTCACATGACAAATACCAAGTGTTTATATTTTTATTACCCTGTCCGAGTGTCTTGTAATGGCTGGTGGAGTGTATTTGTGTGTTCCTCCACACAAATCCTCCACGCCTCCTTCACAACATGGTGTGAACATGGTTGTCTGGAACACGCTCAGTCTGTCTGTCTGTCCGGCCGCAAGATAACTCAAAACGTTATGGATGGATTTCAATGAAATTGGGAAGGTTTGAAATGACCCAAAGAAGAAACGATTACATTTTAGGAGTGATCTGTGTCACCATATTGATGCAGCAAGCGGTTATGCTTGGTGGAGGTCTGCGTTCTCTGAGTGCTTTTCTAGTTTGTTTTGAAAGGAGAGTTGCAAACGCACACCAAAGTCGAGGTGCAGGCAACTAGGTGTAAAGCTTTGTTGGGTAGAGAGATGCAGCACACTCCCGAGTTATAAGTCAATTTTTTTTGTCGTTTGTTTCTGAAGGTGAAAGCCATCGATCGGGACAAGCAAGAGGAGGACCGCAGCCAGTCTCAGACGGAGGAGAGCAGACACGCCACACGCCACCAGGTAGCTCACCTGTCCTGCTGCTCACCTGTCCTGTTGCTCAGCTTGGCGTTGCTAGGCGGTGTCGTTTCTAAAGGCCTGAGTATACTTCTACGCGTACGTACGGCCTACGTACTGAGCAGATAATGTAAAATCCGCCTCAAAAATCTGGCCCGTACGGATGTTGCGTATTGCCTATGCTACAGTGAATGTGTAGTACATCCAGTAGATGGGAGATATGCACGCAGGTAGGCCGGACTGAATGACCATACAGCATAGGCATATGCACAGCAGTAGGCTCTTTAGGTGCTTTAACCTCAATCCCTAGCTGCTTTACAGACATAGCATGTGAGGCATTGCCGTGAGTGCCAAACATGAATGAATGAATGAATTAATGAGTTTTTGACTGAATGAATGAATGGATGGATGGATGAATGAATGAATTTTTGACAGACAGGTAGCTGGACCACTGGGAAGAAATGAGCTGAAACTGACCCAACAATGTATAGAGTTATATTTGAGGCCTACAACTTTAACCTGTTGAGAAATAATCAAAAGCACGTTGACTAGGCTATGATGTCTATTGCGTAACCCAACACCCATGTGCGAGAGATGCTTCAGCCTACCTGAAGAGGGCAGCAGAGAGTTAGCTATGAGGCAAGCTTTACACACATGCTCGACATGCTGCAGCAAGCCCAGACCATCTGTCAGCAGATCCTCAGTCAACAGATCTCGTCTGACTGACAGTTATGTCCAGCTTTACAAGCATGGGATGTATTCATTTGTGATTCACCTGTATTCACCTCACCTGTGAATTCATGGCTCATATTGTTTGCATTGTGTATTTACATAACTTAATATTTCATGTAGTGTTATTAATATATTTGTACACACACACATATGTTAAAAGGAGGGACCCGAGTTCACCTTAAGTCACTCTGGATAAGCACCCTCTGGCACCACACACACACACACACACACACACACACACACACACACACACACACACACACACACACACACACACACATACACATACACACACACACATAAAGACAAACTTAACATCTGCTGACTGAATTGGCCTAAAGATGAATTATGTGTTTTTTGTATACTTTCTGTACTGAAACACTGACTGAGTGTAGTGTATGTAAGTCGCTGTGGACAGAAGCATCTGCTAAATAAACAGATGTTACCGTGGGGTTTCCGTGCTTGAGCTTACAGTAATTTCCCGCATATAAGCCGCATTGTGTATAAGCCGCAGGACAGTGTTTTATGCAAGTTAAAAGAAACGAAACCATATTAACACCGTATTAACTGCCCCCCTGTATTAACCTCATAGCTGAAGAAATTTTACTAAATCAATGTATAAGCCGCGGCTAATAAGTCGGGAAATTACGGGTAGCTAATTTTTCAATTTTTTTCTTTTCCCGGCACGTTGTTGGGCAGGCGGCGACGCCGCGGCAGGTGCGCTACAAGGAGAAGGTGGTGGAGATGAGGAGGAAGAGGGACTCGCCGCCGCCCAAGGAGCAGAAGGAGAAGAACATGGTGAGCGAGCAGGATGTTGTCACACGGAGCGTGTGCACTGCAGTCTGAAGGGGGGGTACACACGGAAAGAGTTTATAAATCTATAAACTATCTATAAACTATACATTTTATAGAATTTAGAAATGTTATAGATATCAACCCGATTTTTTTTATCTGTGAGAGAACCCACACATGACGATAAAATATCATGCTCGGCTGCCCTCGGAGCATCCCATACACTGCAGGATTTCCAGTCGCAAATTTTGAACATGTTTAATATTCATGATTATCGGCACTGAGGGATTTCCGAGGCAATTGTCAGGAGAATTTTGACTCTTAACACACCACACACTACCAGAGAATCTCATAAGATAATCGTAAGAGCTTAAGATAATTGGCCGTTTTCTGTCTTTGGTCGGAAGGGCGGAAATCGGGGCAAAATCAGCCCGATTATCTTTGTGTGTACCCCCCTTGAAACAGTCAATGGACAGATTTTCATTTAAACTATGGCAGTACTATATAAACTGTGGCTGCTCAAAATCAAGAAATATCGGAGTGCATATGTTCTATGGTTTAATCCCCGAAACACCCCCCTTCTCCTCTTCTGTCTCTCTCTCTCTCTCTCTCTCTCTCTCTCTCTCTCTCTCTCTCTCTCTCTCTCTCTCTCTCTCTCTCTCTCTCTCTCTCCCCGGTCCCCCTCATCTCTCTCCCCTCCTGGGCTCCTATTCTTCCTACCCTCTCCCTCTCTCTCTCTCCCCCTCTCCCTCTCTGTCCCCGTTCCCCTCGTCTCTCTCTCCTCTTCTGCTCCTACCCTCCCTGCCCCCCCATATGTCCCCCAGGAGCACCGGCAGACCCACGGCACGTCCCGAGAGCCCCTCCTGGAGAACATCACCAGCGAGTACGACCTGGAGCTCTTCAGGAAAGCCCAGGCCCGCGCCTCAGAGGACCTGGTAAGACCTCGCCATCGCTACGCTCTCCCTCGCCATCGCTCTTCTCTCTCTCTCTCTCTCTCTCTCTCTCTCTCTCTCCATTGCTCCTGTCCCTCTTTCTCTCTCTCTTTCCAGCTCCCTCTCTCCATCTCCCTCTCTCCCTCTCCCTCTTAATTTCTTCACTCCCTCTCTCTCTCCCTCTCCATCTCCCTCTCTCCTTCTCCCTCTTCATCGCTCCATCTTTCCCTCTCCCTCTTCATTTCTTCACTCCCTCTCCATGTCCCTCTTCATCGCTCCATCTTTCCCTCTCCATCTCCCTCTCTCCTTCTTCCTCTCCCTCTCTCCACCTCTTCCTCTATCCCTTTCCAAAGCTTTTCTCCAGAGATGTAAAAGTCCGGCTTCAGAAAATAAAAAGCCCCTGCCATGTATTCATGCGTTTCATCAAGTCCCTTTCCACAGGTGTATTATTCAACCACCATGTCTGCAGTCTGCATTTATAATCTAGGTGCTTGATTTTATATTTCATATTTCATACACCTGTGGAAAGGGACCTGATGAAACCCATGAATAGGTTCTACCAGAGCGGTAGATAAAACAGAGTGGCGACACTCGCGTAAGAGACTGTGGAAAAAAAATGAAAGCGGTTATGGGAGTTTTGGAACTATTAACAGCCAATCTCTTGGTCAGTAGTCAGTGAGTTAATCGATTACACTCTCCAGCATCCAGGAGTACATCCCACCCTCCTGCGATTTCAGCCATTCAGTGCAGGTTTTTTTTAAACTTTTGATTGTGTGGCGGCAACATCAAAGAGTGTCGTAACTCTCTCTTTGTATGGCTCTGGGTTCTACAGTATGTGTGCACTTAACACGGGTGATTTCACTAATCAGAAACAGCTGATTAAGTGAATGGTCGGAACAAATGAAGAGTTTGATTCCAAAACGCTATATATCCATTTTTAAAAACATTATAAAGTCGTGTTATTTAATTATGTATTTCAGGTAATATCAATAAAAATGCAGTTGTTTTGCTTTGATTGAGTAAAGATAAATCAACCAAACATAAACCAGTACAGTTCCACTGTAATTACTTGCCAAACAAAATGTAAAACAAATATTTATGAAAATTCATTAAAATGGTGGATTTAGCGTTTTGGAACCAAAGCTCTTCAAATATATGGCAGGTCTTCTGCTCTCTGAAGCTGGACACCTCTGCTCCACTGCATCTCTCTGTCCCCCAGCTCCCCCTGTGGCTTTCTTCTCCTGTCTGATCTCACGTCACATCATTCACTTAAATTCAAATTTATCCAACTCATGTATCCAAATGCGCCTCGCAAACAGTCAACATATTTCTTCCCTTCCTAACGTTGTGGTATTTGTAAGGCACTATTGTTGAGTGAACAATATATTTAGCACTTCAAAGTGTGTATATATATTTCATTTAAAGTGACGCGCAAGGTGATGCACGAGTGCACATATTCATTTTATGAAACATATAAATCAGACATATGTGATTGTGCTGTCTTAGACTGTCGGTTGGTTATCTTAAGGATGCCCTGTCTAGATATTTATTGAGTCATTCTTTCCGTTTGTGTGGCGGTACGGTGACGTTTCTGCAGCCTTTGCAACATAATAAATAACACCGTTTCTCTTTAAGAACCCGCTTATCGTTCTTCGATCGCAGGAGAAGCTGCGGCTTCAGGGCCAGATCACCGAGGGCAGCAACATGATCAAGACCATCGTGTTCGGCCGCTACGAGCTGGACACCTGGTACCACTCGCCGTACCCGGAGGAGTACGCGCGGCTGGGGCGCCTCTACGTCTGCGAGTTCTGTCTCAAGTACATGAAGAGCCAGACCATCCTGCGCCGGCACATGGTACGAGACAGATACCCCCACATATCCTCTGAATACTCTCAGATGCACCTAGATGACCCTAGATACCCTCAGATACCCCCAGGATACCCCAGATACTCCCAAATACCCTCAGATACACTACTTTGGGTGGTTTCCATAGTGTCTCAACTTGTTTTGTTCACAGTTTTGCTATATTGGTTGCCCCCCCCCCTCCCCCCCCAGCTCCTATTGTTATTAGCTTTAGGTGTTAGTGGACAGTGGTAGACAAAGCTGATGTTTACCTTTTACAGTTTGCATTGGCTGACTGTGGAGATCTTATTGTAGTTGCTGGTAGATTTCACATATGCCAAGTATGGAGCTGAGCAGAGAGGTTATGTTATTTTAAAGCAAAATCCTGCTGTCCCAAACTCATTTTGTTTATATGTTCTTCTTGCAGGCAAAATGTGTTTGGAAGCATCCACCTGGAGACGAAGTCTATCGCAAAGGGGCCATCTCGGTATTCGAAGTAGATGGGAAGAAAAATAAGGTAAATGGAAGTTTTTACCTTAATGTAATAGCTTTAAATGACTTTTGCCAAATTAATTTGTAATAGGGAGAATGATGCACCTTCCCAGCTATATAAATATTGCATTTTGGGCACGCATCACATTCACTCTTTTTAGGATGTTCTTGACCAATGCACCACACAGACACCAGGCCACAATAGGGCTCGGGATCATGACGTGAAAACTTCGCGGGCACAGCCATATTGGCAGCTTCACTCCTTAGTCTACTATGGATTAATATGGATTTACTCCCACCTATTAGTGTGTTCCTGTTACTTAGTTTTTGCCTTCTTGGTCGTATGTTGCTGCGTGGTGGGGTGTAACAGCACAACCCACGATCGCAAGAGGAAAAGAATCGCTAATACTATATTTCTGCGTCTTGTCTTCTGCATCTGAATGAATGGATATTACGTTCGATGCGCTACCAACATGGCGGCTATATTCCTAGAATGCAAGGCGTGTTCCCGAGCCCTATTGACTTGTATCCTTTATTGCAGATCTACTGCCAGAACCTGTGTCTTCTGGCCAAGCTCTTCCTCGACCACAAGACACTGTACTACGACGTGGAGCCCTTCCTGTTCTACGTGATGACCGACGCTGACAACACAGGCTGCCACCTGGTGGGATACTTCTCTAAGGTGAGGAGGGTGTACAGTTGACCCTTTGACCCCTTGACCCCTTGACCCCATGGGCTTCCCATTCCATTCTCGTTCTCATGACAACACGAGACAACTGTTTTTGATTTTGCTATGAAATTCCCCTGTAATGGTGGAGGTCACAATAGACTTCCATCCTTTCTTATCAGGGATGTGATTCTTCCGGATTTATCCGGAAATCCGGATTTTCAGGCGTAAAAATGCGACCCTCGTGAATCATGCAAAATCGATGTTTTTTTTTTTTTTTTTAAGGGGGGGGGGGTATCTGTAGCCTAACACAGACCATTGCTGTAGGCTGAAAGTGCGCAGAATTTATGCATTTACATAACAATATTTACAAAATTTTCTCGGGGGAGACCAATAATATGCCGCTGACAATGACGACGGGTTTGGTGCTTATTTCATTCATCACTCCGCAAGCCTTGTCCGTAGGCCTAGTGGATTTCATTGAAAGTGAAAGCAGACGTGTTGATGAATGTTTGATGCAAGTTCGATGTGTGTGGTGAACTATTTGTTTCTTAGCTGAAGCCATGAAACGGTAAAGATCAAATTATTTATTTAAAAAGATATCATTAATGAAGTTGTTTTTTGGCTTTGCCAAGCGTTCGCGTCCAGTTTGACGTGTCTGGATTTTCCGATAATGACAGCAATCTCGTGATGCTGATTTTGACTTTTAATTTCTGCGCGTGTAAACTAGTCTAGGCTACTGTGCTTGAAGTTAGCTGTGACAGACTAGCCTACTGGTTTTCATCGTTTTAACCACAAAGCCTGTCTACCTTAGGTCTACTAAATTGTTTAGCTAACAATTGTCATTTCGCGTTTGTCCAGCCGTTCACACCCGTGCGCCCCATGTCATTCAAAACATATTTCGGTATTAGGCCTAGCCATCTGCAAACGTATGACGATAGTGCTAAGATATTGAGCTGAATTTTTAGTGGAAATGGCCTACTGTAGCATTGTGCTGATAGATGAAAAAAGTCGCCTATTTAAAGACACAGTCTGAATTTTAATCTTAGCTCTCCATTTAGTTAGTACGTGAACTTAGACAACTTGTGATGTAGCCTACTGTATAACAGTGCCTGTAATTTATTTTAGGAGGAGAGTTAGGACATGTTACTTTGGAAGGAGAGGGAGTGCTGCAATTTGATTTTCTTTGGAACTTAAATACAACAACTTTCAAGCAACCTCTTCAATCAGCATCAGTGTCAATAGGCCTATGGTTCACTATACTGTATTGTACAGGACTAGAGGACTGTAAGGGCTATATGTTATCAAGTAGGCCTATACTAAATAATGTAGTCAAAATGATAACTTTATGTTGGTTTAAGTTAAAACAAAACATGTTATGAACTGAGAGAATACATGGTTCTACATCATTGTTGGCAAAATTATCATGATAGCCTACATATTTCAGCCATATCTGGTCTAGTCTTGAGTAGGCTTAGGTTACTTTTCTATAAATGAGTTTCTTTAGGCCTTATAGACTATATTGTAATATTTTATAATGTTTGAAATATATTTATCAATAGTTCTCAAAAGTCATCAGATGTCGTCATTTAAGGGGTTATTTTTCAAAAAATTTCTCCCGGGGGGGCATGCCCCCGGACCTGCCTAGTAAATTACATTTATGATGTGCACAGTAGCCGACACTACCGTACCTTAACTATATACACGAGAGCAGCAGTTCACAAACTTTTTTTTACACGGGGGGGGGGGCATATTTTCCTGCTTTTTTGTCCTTTGCCAATCACATCCCTGCTTATGCTATCAATGTTCATGTACAGTATGACAAGACCCAGTGTGAAGAACACTGACCGTACAAATCAGGCATTGACAGCCTAAGCTCATATGAAACTGAAGCAACTGTGTGAAAGTAAGAAGAAGGAGATTTAACCAAATGGTTACATTCTGGTAAAGGAATCATGGCCAAGATGAAGTGATCCTAGACTGTAAAACTGTGTTTAATAAACCTGCCCTTCTCTATCACAGGAAAAGAACTCCTTCCTAAACTACAACGTCTCCTGCATCCTGACTATGCCCCAGTATATGCGGCAGGGCTATGGGAAGATGCTTATTGACTTCAGTGAGTACCAGACAACTCTACACTTGACCTGTTGCCACCCTGTGTTTGACTCTGGTTGAAAACGGTGTGTAGCTCAAATATGGAGTAGCTCAACCATTTTGCATTGTTTTTTTCCCCTCTTCACTTTATTATGTATGTTTATGTAATGGTATTTGCCACCTATGTCCAAAGCAAAAGTAAAATGCATTAAATGATGAAAGTAAAATGGATTTTAATCAGTTAAGTGACCTGTAGTGTTAAATAAGTATGTAATGTTGAACGAATTTGCTAGAAACTTTTTTTTTTCCTTTTACAACAAACTCAAAACAAGCACACAGTTAATCAGTGCCATCAGTATAGCACGCTCACAAGTCAGAAAAATGGTGTTGCCTTCTTTGACCTTGACCCTGTGACCTTGACCTTGCAGGCTACCTGCTATCCAAAGTGGAGGAGAAGGTGGGGTCGCCGGAGCGCCCCCTGTCTGACCTGGGCCTCATCAGTTACCGCAGCTACTGGAAGGAGGTGCTGCTGCGCTACATGCACGACTTCCAGGGCAAGGAGATCTCCATCAAGGGTAAGACCTTGTTGTTGTTGTCCTCCTCCTTCTCCTCTTCCCCTTCCTCTCCCTCCTCTTCCTCCTCCTCCAGCTGCACCATATATGCCATTGTGTACCATTATGATAGTAACTGCCACCTGAGGAAGAGTCATATGGCTCGAAACGTAACGTTTAATCAAAGATCCTTCATGTTTTGGTTGGTGGATGATGTCAAAGCAATTTTGATTTGATCGATGAAAACGGACACCGCAACAAACACAACAGCAACAACACAGCAACAACACAGCAACAACAGTCATCATCAAAACACAACCAACTCCGCCAAACTGCTGGAGTGTCCTTCAGATATAGATTAGATTACACTCAGCTGCAGTTTTTATTTATGTTTTAGAAAATATCGGAATACTAATGTACAATAAGCTAATGCCGATTATTGTCTAAAGGACAATACTTGACAAAGCTGTGTCATGTTTTTATGAATTTGTTGATCATTAGTAGGCCCAGACATGTAAACAAGCACATACAAAAATGGTTGAAGCAGAAACAAGAAGTTACAACCTGTGAAAATGAAAAAGTTAGCGCATTCACATAAAGGCCTGGTCATATGTGTGGTCCTGGTTGAGATTGATCTCGTAGGACCCGTCCTTTGTATGTGTACTTTATTTCTGTCCCTGGTTTGCCATGACCTGCTCAGAGTGAAGTGTATGCTAAACCCCTCGACCAGTGAATGGGAACAACTCCTCTCCCTCCTTTGTCTCCCGCCTCGGTGAAGTGGTTGCTAATGACTCTTTCAACGCTGTTGTTTCTCTGTGTGTGTGTGTGTGTGTGTGTGTGTGCGCGTGTGTGTTTGCGTCCCTCAGAAATTAGCCAGGAGACAGCGGTTAATCCTGTGGACATCGTGAGCACGCTGCAGTCTCTGCAGATGCTCAAGTACTGGAAGGGCAAGCACCTGGTGCTGAAGAGACAGGTACGCCAAGATCTACCACCATCTCCGCCGACAGCACTTTGACTAGCACTTAAACTTCTGTACTCCTGTGGTAGTCGTGTGTTGTGTGCAAAGTAGTGTTTATTGTTACCTAAGGTCTCATGAATGTAGCTTGTGTGTTATTATATAAGTTGCGTTGGATAAAAGCTAAATGAATACATTCACATGTAGGAGATCTCATTATAATCTGGCACATAGGGCTTAGTAGTTGAAACCAATTGACAACAATTGGCTGAAGAATGAGCTCATATTTCACAGATTTGCTGAGTTTGCCTCAGTGATGTTGAAAAACCCTAAATTACTTAAATTTTCATGAGTTCATTTTTCTAAATTTTAATAACTGCCTTTTAGGATCAGTTAATCTAGGAAATAGCAAGTTCTACTTCAACAGTCGAGGACGGCAGTGCTCAAATAGTTTTCTGAAATTTGTGATGTAGGAATGCCAATTTATTGTATTTCTCTTAAGCAAACACATGCATTCGTCATAATAAGATGCTACCAAAGCTTATTTCTTACAGTTTTGTGAAGAGAGCAAAGCTTACAAGCCACGACAAATTCAGAATTTTAGTCAGCGTCGTTAATAACTCGTTGTTGTGTGTATTTTCCGCAGGATTTGATTGACGAATGGAAGGCCAAAGAGACGAAGCGGGGCACCAAAACCATCGACCCCAGTTCTTTAAAATGGACGCCACCCAAAGGAACATAGAAGGGCTAAAGAGTCCTCATCTGCCTGAACCAGCAAAAACCACAGCCACACCTGAAGTGTCATGACCTAAAATTAGAGATCTATGAAATGAAATCCTAGTTGCCGGTCTCTTTTTATATCAGTGAAATAGTCTAATATGTATTGAGCTACAACCCCCCCCCCCCCCCCCCATCCCTCACACACACTTTTGATATCATTGTATTTATTTTTATTTTTATTTTTCTAAACACCATCTCATCCAAATCAACATTAAGCGATATGTTGGCCCATGAATTGATTGTTTAAGCAGCAGCGTTGCTTGTAGAATGTGCAAAATTCTTGGTGTTGTTTTTTTATTTCTTTGTGTTTTCTTTTTGATTGTTTATTATTTTTTTTCCTCAGATGCTAGAAATGGCAGAGAGCCCGATAGGGCCTTGTCAAGAGACCTAGAAAAAATGAACTGATCCATTTGATGGTTCTTGTTTTACATGTTTCTATCTTCAAAAAATATAACTTTTGATCTCCTTAAGTACTGGTTGGTTCTCCTTTCATGTAGCGATTACATGCATGCTTAACCTGTTGAGATTTTTTGACGAGTGACATTTGAAGCATCTTAATGCATGAGCCATCAGAGGACCAAGGACCAGGCTCTTGAAGCCTCTTAAGGACGATGAGTCATATTTCCTGTAGCATCACAAGCAAAACCACTTCAGATACTTTAACAGAGGCAAACATTTTACGTACTTCTCTGGTTTTGTATAGCAGTGAATGTTTGCAAACATTCACCAAAAACTCAAGGCAAACCGTAACTTGTTTGCAAACTCTCGCCAACAATGCAATTACCGTTACAATGGAATGTTAACACCAACTCGTTCAAATTTAACTGTACTTAACAGTTTGACACTTAAGCGTTCACCAATGTTTGCCAAATTTGAATGCATCACAGGTGTCCTGGTGTTCATATTTTATGTCGGAGACACCCTTCTCTTGACAGGTCCGTGTCATCAAAATGAAGCCATAAGTTTGAAGCTATACATTAAAAGACCTAGATACAGAATGTCCAACAGAGGAAATATAGAGAAAGTAGGAAACTGCTCTCTGATGCTTCAAAAGTGTTAACATTTTATTAAATATTAATACATCTAAAATAAGAAATATTAATATATCAAAGTTTAAGTCAAAATAATACAAAGCGTTAGAATAACAAAGGACTAGGGAGGATACAATGAGACTCTTCTTCAGTTATGGAGGTTAGCCCTACCCCTAACACCGGATTGTCTCCAAAAAAAATAACTGCAGTTTTTCTACTGTTTAATGCAGTACAATAATATTTTATGTCCCCTAAAATTGCATTTCTGCAGTGAAGTGCAGTAGTATGTAGTGCAATTCTTTTTTATTTCATATCTAAGATGTTGCGCTTCCCTACAAATGTACTGCAAATAAATAAAAAAATCCTCCAAAACTGCCGTTTTGACACTTGAAGTATAGTGCAGTGATTTATTGTAAGGGGTTTCCCCATTTATACAGCCAAGGCTTTATTATATGAGCTTGCAGATAAAAGAGAACGCCACAAAACACACTCAAGCGTCAAGAGTGCACACGTTTTCTTCATTTTCAAGTCTGTTTCCAACCTTTACCCAAAGAAGGATTCAGATGCACAGAATGGGCATTAGAGGACCATGAGAAACATCTCTCTGAATATGACGAGAGAATCACAGAGTGTGCCTTTAATCACTCTCTTACCTATTAGCACTGTTGCTTTCTATTCTAGGAAATCTCTCCAAACCTCTAATGAAGTACCATGCATTTTTTTGTAACACCATGGAATAATTGATTTATTCCCTTTGGTGTCAATATTCAACGTCATTTAGCGCAAAGACCGTACCCAGTTCGCAGAAAACTGACTAAATGGGTCATAATGATCCTATCCAATCAACATTACATTATGCAATATCAAGGGATACATTGGCAATGTCAGAGATTTTATTTATAAGAAAATTGCTTTAAGGATTCACAGCCAAACAAACCACAAATGCAAAATGAACAATTTTGATATAGCAGACTTTATTCGTCGTAAATGTATGGATTGATGGGGGCTGAGTCAGGATGTAATCGCTCTTAACCACCGTGTTCCAACAGCTATCAGGGTTATCAGTAATACTGCGGTTTGTCCCAGTCCTCTTCTAGATCTACAGGTAAACAAGAGAGACAGGCAAATGAACATGGGAATAAGCTTGTATCACTTTATTTAACATCACAATGGTGATGACGTGTACTAATGCTGCATGTCTCTTTCAGTTTCACACACCTAAGTGCTGATTTGATTCTGCCATCCTGTCTGCAGCGGAGCTGGCATCCTCTTCTGGAGGTACCCTCCCCCTCAAAGCTCCTGTAAGTACAGCCAGTGGAAAGGAACAGTGTGTCATTACTATAATAAACCCCATTATTGGAGGCAACCGAAGAATCAGTGTGAAAAATAAATGTAATTCTGTCATGTGGCTGAGATGCCATTATTACGGAATGCAGGCCTGAGAGTTCAGTTCAGGCATGAGCTCGACCATGCACTACTACTAGGCCTACTAGATAGGCTACTCTCTGTATCGTCTTTGAATGTATTTGATGATTTTCAGGCACAGATTATTTCCTGTCTATCAGCCCTGGGAATGATTCACAATGGTTCATTGAACTAAAATAAAAAAAAAAGTTAGTCAGAATAACTAAAATTAAAACTTAAAAAATAAAAAATACAAGAAACCACAGGGAAGATTCTAGAGCATCCAGTCAGTAGCCTAAATGAGCCCATAGTCTAGTGAAATGAGAGCAGGATTTAGTCAAATAAGCACACGATATAGTAAAATAAGCTCTCGATATATAGTAAAATAAGCAACACGTCCTCTCGATATACAGTACACAAAATAAAATGTTGCAAAGACACCTCCAGGGCCGCGTACAGGATAAACAAATGAAGAACTAAACAAACGGGCCTCGTGTGATGTAAAACAGAGCCGCATGACGCACACGGTCCGTTTGAGCGGGAGTAGATGACGTCCCCGTCCTTTGTTTGGTGTTGGCGGTGTGGGGCTGAGCGCGGGGGATGACGTTTGATTAAAGCATTCTCTGTGTGAGTGCAGCTTCAAGTGTAGAGAAAGAGAGAGGAGGGAAATAGAGCCATCAGGGCCCACAGAGCTGGACCACAGAATCAGCAGCCGAACGCCCTGGGTCACTTCAGATGACTGAACCCAGGAGAGGACCGGAACACACAACCAGAACTTAAGAGAAAGAGAGAGGACGGAAAAAGGCCCACCCTACCATCGCCTGCTGTGGTCCCCTTGCCCGGATTCCTGGCCCACGCATCCCAGCGACCCATTACCTTCCGAAAATTGCTAATCCCTATGGACAATCTATTCCTTACACTGGACTTTTTGAACTTTTTGATACTAAAAATGACCTTACTGTACTGTAACTGACCCCTGGCAGATGGGTTGGGCCCTTGAGTCGTGGATCTGTCTGAGGTTTCTTCCTATATGTATCTCCAATTCTAGGGAGTTTTTCCTCGCCCCTGTTAGTCATGGGCTCTCTCTGAAAGTTTAACAGTCTGTAAAGCGCCATGAGACGTGTAATGTTTTGGCGCTCTATAAGTGATAAGTGAAATTTAAATATATATGTGACAATGAATTGAAATAGGCCCATCAGTGCTCACAGAGCAGGGCCATAGAATCAGCAGCCGCAGGCCCTGGGTCACTTCAGATGACGGAACGCACAACCATAACTTTTTAAAAGTGACTAACGTTTTGATGCGCACAGCGTCTTCCTCAGAGTCATTGAGTCAATGGCGAATGTGTAGAGAAGATAAATAACCTCTTCCCCTTCAAAACACAACACATACTCTAGGCATTGATTAATAGTGGGAAGGTGTCATACATCAGACAGCTAATACCATAGGTCTGTCAGCATGCATTTGGGGAAAGCATTTTTCTGATGTTATGTATGTTGCTGAGTGACATTCATATGAGTCATATTCAAACTCATTTGAATGTCACTCGAAAGCAAACGTAGGATGACATCAGGAACATGACTCTTCATTTTTTTCTAGAACTGTGTAGGCTATATATATATATATGTCAACGAACAGGAAACTGGCTTGCCGACTTCAAGTGAGCTAGTGCACGGAGCTCATTAGATGAGCCCAGGGGGGTATTCCAAGTACGTGGTTTAGTGGCAAACCTGGTTAAGTTAACTCAGAGTATAAGCGGTAAGCCCACAAGGGCCCTGTGGCATTGGTTTGTTTCGAAGGAAGCCATACAGCTCTTTTTTTTTTACATTTTTTTAAGGTTATATTTTGGGCTTTTTATGCCTTTAATTGGACAGGACAGTAGAGAGAATGACAGGAAGCGAGTGGGAGAGAGAGCTGGGATGGGGATCCGGAAAGGACCACGGGGCGGGAATCGAACCCGGGTCGCCGGCGTACGGTGCAGGTGCCCCAGCCAGTTGCGCCACGACTGGGGCCGACTTGCCCAGGTTGGTCACTAAACCACGTACTGTACTTGGATCACCACCCCCCCCCCCCCCGGGGCACGTGCCCTGTTTTACCTGCGCGCTGGCCTTCGCTGACCGCGTCCCTCCTGCCCATCAGCCCAATGAACACGGCTCCTTTATGCCCTGCGGGGCAAGAGACAGAAACGTCGGGCTGAGATCAGCTCACAGCTCGGGTAAACAGAAGAGTTTCGGCGACATCATGTTGAGGAAGACTTTTTCTTTCGATTATAAAGATCTTTACATTACTGAGAAGAAGTGCATTGATATATTGGTATAATTGAATTTGAGCATTGATATGGACTCAGTTTTTTTTAAGTGTCTTAGTTTTTGTCGTTTTGTTTTGCTCTTGTGTATGCGTCTGTGGAGAAAAGCATAGCTTGGTATAGCGTCTTGTTTTTAATGTCTGATCGATGGGTGTGTAAAGCTTGCTGAAGCACGAGCGATTAGCACACAAAGTCCCTCTCACTCACTCACGTCGTCTCTGCACCGGGCCAGCCTGTTGACTCGCGGTCGCTAAAATCAGAGAGAGAACACGCACGCTAGCATTCTGATTGACATACGCACTTATGATATGGAGCACTTTGCTTCACTTTGAAATACTGACAAGGCCTTTGGGCCTTTGGGCTAGTGTCACCCTATATCACAATGAGGAATGGAAAAGAGGAGAATGAAACTTGGAAGCGTGCCAACCCAACATAGTTGACCCAGTCAGGGTAATATGCAAATGAGGTACCAGTGACACAGTTGTTATAGGCTACTGCAGCTCAAAACAAACACTGAGCTCTAACATGTTTGTAGGCCAATATTTCAGTGTGGGTAACCAACTGAAAATGGATGAACGGATTTGTCCATCCAATATTTAACATGGACTTTTAGACTTGAATTTGATCCTGGCAGGTTTCAGAAGGAGTAGAGTGTGTAAGGATAAAAGGATAGATACTGTACATAATAAACAAAATAACTGAATGAACTGAAATAAACAGCAATATTCATGCTATAACATGAATAGTGTTAATATGAATAGCAATGCCACTCTTTATGTTAACATTTAGCATGCCTCAG
The DNA here is from genome assembly GCF_963854185.1 of Sardina pilchardus. Lineage (NCBI taxonomy): Eukaryota > Metazoa > Chordata > Actinopteri > Clupeiformes > Clupeidae > Sardina > Sardina pilchardus. Next base: position 7,567,931 of record NC_085015.1, on the reverse strand, counting down.
GACAGTCACATGTCAAGGCCACTGGGATAGTGTGGTATTGTATATTAAGTTATACTTAGTTGAATAGCGCTTTTGGACATTTCTATGTGGGGACAGGTGCTTTCGATAAGGTAAAGGTTACCAGTAATTTATAGATTAGTAATAGTAATTTTACTTTACAGAGAAAATCCTGCACACTGTCCATTACGCATGCCAAACATTTATTCGTAACGTTTCGGTCACGTAGACCTTCCTCAGGTGAATTCACCTGTGTGTTAAGTTATACCATTCCTAATATTACGGAGCATGAATGCCAGTGTGCCCGTGGGCATTTGGGGCATGAGTGTGTTGTTACCTGAGCGTCTCCCCATCAGACCGTAGAACTGGCGCGCTTTGGACCTCTTCACAAGGCTCTCTTCCTGATCCGCCAGCTGCTCCAGCACCGGCTCCTCCTGACACACACACACACACACACACACACACACACACACACACACACACACACACACACACGCACATACATATGCACGCATGCATGTGCACACAAGTACACACACACACATGCACACATACATTTGCACGCAGGCACATGCACACACACACAAGTACACACACACATATGCACACACACATATACACGCACGCACACAAGAATAGTAAACACTGAGTTAAAGGGCTCACGTTTAAAGGGCACCTTGTTAAATGTCTTTGTCCAGTAAACTATTTATACAAATACAGATGGATATGTTAACTACCATACAGTACAAACACATATTGACACTGACTATAAATGTATGTCAGATACTTAAAATGGTTACATTTATACAATTATTGTCAAGCAGCATCGGTAGATAATATTAGTCCTTTAACAATTTTTACATTTGAATAAGATGACATAAACAGTAAAGGTAAGATACTTACTGTAGAACACTGACTTACAATACAAAGTGTGGAGTTTCTGACACTACCGACACACAACCAGAACACATGGTTTTGCACGATGCAATACTATTGCCATGGGTAGGAGCCTGACCCTTTTTTTTTTGGCAAATTGTGTACTCTCTTAGTGCTAAATTGGTACCCAGTATTTAAAATGGACGAAAACCGAAATTCCTATATTTTAAATCACAAGGAAGCAGTGCAACAAACTAGGTACAAATAATATGATTTTTTTTTTTACATCTGTAAAAAATATACAAATCAATTCAGTTGCTTCTGGCAGTTTGTATTGATCAGTTGCATTTTGGATGCTTGTAATGTCCTGCGAACACAAGTAAGTCTTATCACAGGAGCAGAAGATAAATGCCTCTGTCTGTGTATGGAGCTCTTCTAGCGGCATCTGATACACTTACCTGCCAGTCTTTGGATATCCAGTTCTTCCTATCTATAGTGAGAGAGATTCCCTGAGCGCTATATACAAGAGCAATCAAGAGCATGAATGTAGCAAGGAGTTTCCAGGTTTCCATATGGGCTACACAAATAATTAAATTGAAAAATAAAATGAAAAGAAAACAAAATACTGAAGACTCTTATATATAATGCAGTTCTTGCTCCTTTTTTTTTGCCGTAGCTGAAATCCTGGCCTGCTGCAATATGCCTCTGTGAAATGGATGGTTGTATCACACTTGTGGATTCTCCTGTCTTCTCCTTCTTGCTTCTTTCCTTGCCTGGCAAAGCAAGAATGGTAGTGGTCTATCGCCTGAATACAGCTAGTATTTATACCCATACAATTGTTGGCGCCCCCCTCCCGTATCCCCCCCTCGCCAATATTACCCAGGGACCCCCTCCATTGGCGGGATTTGGGAGCGGTCACATTATCTATCAAAAGACAGCAATTACATCTTCTGACGTCCCCATGGCATCACTGAATATGTCACATTTACGGGACGTGTAAGACACATTGTATTCTTTGGGGTACTCCTGAAACGTCAAACTATAAAGCCTTGATCTGGCGTGTGTGTGTGTGGTTGTGTGTGTGTCTGTGTGTGTCTGCTTGTGTGTTTCTATATGTGTGTGTGTGTGTGTGTGTGTGTGTGTTTATGTGTGTTTATGTTTATGGGAGCATTCTTTTATTGTTTGCCATACGTTAACCATCCTCAAATATTTGCCGATGACCTGGCTCCCCTCATTTCCTGTGTGCTCTGCCCCTCTCCTCTCCTCTCCTCTCCTCTCCTCTCCTCTCCTCTGCTCTCTTCTCCTCTCCTCTCCTCTCCTCTCCTCTCCTCTCCTCTCCTCTCCTCTAATCTGCCGCAGGTGGGAATAACACGGCGCTGTTTGTGGAGGGGAATCAGGCAGACACCACAGACGGCCGCGGCGCACCACACTACTACACTGGTGACTTTCTGATGCGCTCCTTTGATTGGAGTCGAGTTGAAAGACCAGCGCCCGGCGCCCCGGAGTCTTTGAAGGAGCAGGTGGTAAACATTGCCTTATGCCACCCCACTGCGAGCCCACCGCACACGTACACGTACGACTACACACTCCGTCATTAAACCCACGTAGGGGGAAAAAAAGGCTTCCGACTTTTGGTCGGCAACATTACTCACAAAAGGTTTTCTACGCTTTTGTTTTTGACCCACAGTAAATTTCCATCAACATTAACAGGTTGTGGCTATGGTTGACATTAGGGATGTAAGCGTGCACATATTCGTACTTGAACCACTTAGGTGCAGGACGTTAGGTTCAATACAGACGTGAACTGAATGTGACGAATGCAGACTTTAACAGTAATCAACAGTATAGGGTTTTTTTGTATGCAGTCCATGTATCAAATTCAAACGGAGAGCAAACCTGCAGAGCACATCCCAAATTTTCCCAAGGTTCGTATGTGTATTCCCAGGTTCGTATGGGTATTCCCAGGCTAATAGGATGGTGCCAAGTGACATAAGACGGCCTGAGGGTGGTATAAACTCAGCTTTTTGCCCCATAGCCCTCAGGGACATGATATTGTTACTGGTGTCTAGGTTTCCCTCAGGCGGTCAACATGATGACTTTGATTAAGTTCATCAGAGTCAATGCAGTGGTTAGATTAGGGATTAGTGTAAGTCACATTTCACTTTTATTTGTTGAATCTGTTTGAAGACTGGATATGGTCAGATGGACGAAAAACTAGTCAGGCAGATGTGATTCATGCAATACAGATTTTGATGGAGATGCTCTGTTTTTTTTACAGAGTGCAGGTGGTTGGTTTTCTGTGCCAGAATTGTATTGCCTCATATTTTAAGAGAAGCTATCAGTCCTGTGTGAAATATATTTATCCCTCTCTTCTGTTTTGAGTGTGTGTGTGTGTGTAGGCTATCCAGCTCTTCTGTTTTGAGTGTTTGTTTGTGTGTGCGTGTGTGTGTGTGTGTTTGTGTGTATCCATCTCTTCTGTTTTGTGTGTGTGTGTGTGTGTGCGTGTGTGCGTGTGTGTCCGCATGTGAGTATATTTTTGTAGGTGGGCGTATGTGTATCCATCCTGTAAACCTGCATTTGTTTGAGCACTTGCAGGTGTTCACTTTTTTAACCTGAATTTATAGACCTCTCACAACCAATAGAGTTGAAAACTCCCTCGCTGTGAACTGACACTCTTAAAACAAATGTGTTGTTCCTATCTGGACACAGACAATGCACATCATGTTGTTTTCAACTCAAGATGTGTTATTTTCAACACATATTGTGTGACAAATAAAAGAAGGAAACAACACAAATGGTGTCCCTAACTGAACACAGAGAAATGCAAGTTGTGTTGTTTTCAACACATTCGCTTTAAGAGTGCACAGAGTAAAAGTTTGGTGTTATAATGATCTGACCTTGCCCTGATTTGTTGCCTTTATAAGGGGTCTTTACGAGGCCTGAGATGATGGAGAATAATGGGATGAAAGCTTTTTTTATTATTATTTATATCTTTTACAAATAGATAGACATACTCTTTGTGCGCACTGAAACATTATTTTCTATGTGGGCTATAAGCCTCCGACATTTTTAAAAGTTGTTTAATATAGGTTGTCTATTTTATTAGTTTGATGGATTGCGACAAGAATGTCACGTATAAGGACTATTTCTATTACAATAGGGCCTTTCAAAGCTTTTATTTATCAATTTTGTCCTTCGCTCCTTTCCCCTGAAATGGCTCAACCTCATTGAGTGGTTGCTATAAAATGAAGCACCTCCATTGAAATATGGATGACACACACACACATTGTTGGCTTTGATCTTGCCACAGGTGCTTAACAAAGCGAGAAAGCAATTTGGGGTAATTAGCTCTGAGCTGCACTTGTGTGTACGCGAGCGTGGGGCGCCTCTGCGGGCGTAGTGGCCAGTGGCGAATCAAAAGAATCGGCCGCGCTACCATTTGCATGTGAAGCGAGCGAGCACGCAAAAAAAAAAGGTCCGGCGAAACCTCGCTGCTTGGCCGTGCCAATCTGGCTCTTAACCGATCGCTCTTTCAACACAGCTCGACACATTCAACACAGACTAGGCGAGCTTTGTGTTTACCTGTGTTTTTCCATTGTTGCAAGAGCTGATTTTGTGATCTGACTTGACCTATGTATTCTGCGATAGATTGCCAGTCTAGATAAAGAGATTCTTAAACTCTGTTTAAATGTATCAGATGAAGTCACTGTCAAGTAACTATTTAAGTGTGTATTTTTTTTTATTTTATTTTTTATCTGAACTGCAAGAGACACCAACAGCTTGAGCCAAATTTCTTGTTTGTCTCAACATACTTGGCAATAACGCACATTTCTGACATTACATTAAAAAGGGTTATTGTTTTTTCGAAAATGTATCTGTCTGTTTAATGTATCTGTTTCATCTTGGAACAGAATGAACTCTTACCGGTTCAAATGTTCAGACAACATGGTGTCAACTTGGGGTCAACTTGAGGTTTTGATAGAATAGGCTCTACGCCGTCTCTCAGAAGGACCACTGAATGAACCCAGAGCAGCACTTTCTCCTGTTGGCAGCTGAAGAAGCTTCATCAGTTGTCATCATTTTCCAGGACATTTCTGCGAAGACATTTGCACGACATGATACAACATAGTTCAAGATGGGTTTTCAGAGTGTCATCCCTGCTTATCTCCTTTTGTCTACCCTCAGGACTTGGGAAAAGGACAAGAAGCAAATATATCAGGACAGAGACATTGATATGTGTGACATCTTTGAATGAGGCAGCCATCCATGAAAATGAAAGGTCATGTTTGTACCATTACATTCTCTTGCAGTAACATGTATAATCAGATTATGCAATATAATAATAGCCCTGAATGTATAGTCAGATTATAATTAATATAATGGCCCTGAATTTATACTTGTTATACCTTGCATGCTTTGCATCCATGCTGAACATCAAATGTTTATATTAAGAATAGCCTAACCCTGTACACACACACACACACACACACACACACACACACACACACACACACACACACACACACACACACACACACACACAAAAGCATACATTACTATATAGTAATGCTCTACAAAATGTCGACTTTAAAACATTTTTTATTCATTTATTAAGTAAGTTACCATGTTCTCAGTGTTTTTTTCTGTGCCACCGGTAATGCCTATGCACATGTGTATGTGTTTTTTTAAGCCGTTGAAAGAGTCCTCAGTATATGTAAGAACTATAAACTAATCGAGAGCAAGTGTGCGGACCTTTTACTTCATTTTGGATCTGAACTTTTTGGCTTCTGCACCTTTATTTGGATGTGCGCACTTTCTTCACCTCTATATGTATATATGTGAGGTCATGCCTTACCTGCATGACCTCACCAACCGTACCGCCAAAAGATGCCAATGAGCATTCTAGAATGTTCTGTGGTGTTTGTACGCTTTTAAGGGGGGCAACTTGTTTTTTTTTTTTTTTTTTTTTACCAGAACTCCAAAAATTCTTGTTTTTTAATTTTTTTTTAGGTTTCAGAGTTCATAGATTCCCCCAGAGCCGCATGACACTGCAGTGAGAGGCAAGACAGCACGTCCTGTGCCACCATCTTGGCTCCGGTTGCCTTTGATCAGGCTGTAATGGGACTGGGTCTTTGCCATTGTTGCTTTTGATTGGCTCTGGGATGGTTTTGGGGGGCTTGGGCAGATTTTGGGGCTCCTCCTTTGTATTTGTCGACACTACTCTCTCTCTCTCCCTCTCTTTCTCTCTCTCTCTCTCTCTCTCTCTCTCTCTCTCTCTCTCTCTCTCTCTCTCTCTCTCTCACTCGTTCGCTCTAATGCTCTGGTGTGTGAGATCCTTATCAGTTAGGAGGATTGCAGCCTTTCTCCGGAGCCATCCATGGGGTGAATGGGTGATATTGTGATGTGAAAGCGAGGGGAGAGATGACAAGAGGGAGAGAGGGAGCGTGTTGGAGAGGAAGCGTATGTGCTGAAATGCTACTTCTCATTCACTTTTCCCCAGCACATCTGCTATTCGAGGTTTAGATTATCTTTGGCTAGCCAATTTGGAGATTCTTTTGAAAGTACTATCAAACTCAAGGTTTTTTATGTACCAAGAAGGCTTTTTTTTTTTTTTTTAGCTCGATGGTGTTTTGAGCCCCCAACGTCGTCTTCCAGGCAGCGCTGCCACTGTTGACTTAAAGGCACTTAATCCTACCCCTAACCCTTACCCCTACCCTTACCCCTACCCCTAACCCTAACCCTAACCCTAACCTTAACCCATGTCTAACTCTAGCGCCTTCCAGGCAGCGCTGCCTTGAAGACAACGTTGGGTGCTCAAAACACCAAGAAACATTTTTTTCTACCTTGTGTGTGTGTGTGTGTGTGTGTGTGTGTGTGTGTGTGTGTGTGTGTGTGTGCACGTATCTAACTTCTCTCACTCTCTCTCTATCTATCTCTCTCTCCATGCTGAGACTGTGTGGCCTGTAATCTGGTGCTGACAGCCCTTTGGTTATCAGATTGGCTGGCTGCCAGTGCCTGTTTAACCCACAGCAACCTCTCAGATAGCAGGTGCCATATCTGCGCCAGATCAAGTTCAGAACTCCTTTATTTAGCTTCTGGGTGTCATTTAGTTTCCTAGCCTGTGTAGTAATGAAATTGAGGAAAGTAAGTGAAGGCATCTGTGAAGTAATGAAAGCATCTATACAATTTTGTTAAAGGTTCACTCACTGTGTAAAATGTTCAGTTGTTTGTTAACAAAATTAACATTTCCCATCCATAAATGTGGCACCATTCATGTTTAATTACAGCCACCACCAATTCGAGGCATTCCTATTGGCTTAGAAATCCTCATTTACATATGCATAGCGGGGGTCGACTCTCCATGTACGTGCGCCATTTTAAAATAATGGTGGTCAGCAAGGACATATGCAAAAAACAGCTCCGTCTTTGCAGTTTGAATTTTGGCGTTTGAATGCAAAGGAAAACAAATGTATCTGACAAATAATATCATAGCTAGCAATCACGCAATAGCAATTAGCTCAGATTCGTCTGCAGAATTGCTAGCTGATGTGAGCAATGACCTATAGTACAAAAATGGCATCAACCTAGCATTATTATTTACTGCCTAGCATATTAAATGCATAAACCTACAGTAGCATTATTATTTACTGTAGCATATTATACAAATCAACCTAGCATTTATATTTACTGCCTAGCATCACACCGAAGGAACATCTGACGAGGTTGTTGTCGGAGCAATCTTAACGTTTTGATGTGCGACGGCTACCGTAGTTCTAATACATAGCCTGCTATAAATGAGGCAGCGCTAGAGAGGTTGGTTGCAATATAACACCTAGCCACTAGATGGGAGAAATATTCACACACTGGACCTTTAAGGGATAATGGACGACATGGCGTTTGGGTATTGTAAGTTAAAGGGAAACTCCGGTCTAACCACCATCTAGGGTCTATTTGTGGATGATAACGAGTAGATTGCAAAGTAAGAGGACCAAAATAATCTCAATCGGGGCAGTGTTGTGTAAGAGCAGAATTCACATGTACAATATCCACTATGTGTATGGCATCAGAAAGGTTAAAGGGACACTTCACCGATTAGCATTAAGCTTTGTATCTTTAGAAAACCAGTCATGTTTTTGAATGGTCGTGCATCATTCCCTCAGTTTGCCTGAGATGGGAAAAATATGGATTTCAATGAAACCCATGAATAGGACTTCCTGCTTTCAATGATGGAAAATGATGATTTGAAAACATTGAAACATTGAAATCCGTATTTCTCCCATCTCGAGGTAAACTGAGGGAATGATGCACGACCATTCAAAAACATGACTGGTTTTCTAAAGATACAAAGCTTAATGCTAATCGGTGATGTGTCCGTTTAAAGGAGAACGTGAACGTGCCCCCAGTGTAGCACTATACAGTAGCAGCTCTAGCTGTTGGCTGTAGCAACTCGAGCTAGAACCGATAGAACCGATTGTTTTCAGGTTTTTTTCCCCCCGTACCAACAATATTTGGTGACTTCATGAAACGGAGATCTTTGTGAATAATGTGCGGAATTCTCCTTTAAGCCTACTCAGTGCACTGAGGCTTACCCCCAACGCCCTAGCCGCCTAGCGCACTCTCTCATCACTCTTGAAGCCTACTCAGTGCACTGAGGCTTACCCCCATCGCCCTAGCACACGCTCTCATCACTCTCAAGATCTTAAGACCGCAGCCTGACAAACTTATCTCACAGCCATCTTGTACTGTGCCGATTAGTCAAGTGTGTGTTTTGCAGATCAGGCATGCAAGACAGGGTGTCTGCATACATACATACATACAGTAAATCATACATACATACATACAGTAAATCATACATACATACATTAAATCATACATACTGTACGTACATACAGTAAATCATACATACGTACATACAGCAAATCATACATACTGTACATATAGTAAATCATACATACGTACATACATACAGTAAATCATACATACATACATACATACAGTAAATCATACATACATACATACATACAATAAATCATACATACATACATACATACAGTAAATCAGTTCTGGTGGGGCATGGGAGAGATAAACACTATTGTGTGTGTACTGTATATGTGGATTTGTATGCATACTGTACAGTCTGTGTGTGTGTGTCTGTGTTGGTATGCATGTACACTTGGATCTCTCTCTCCCTCCCTTGTATGTGTTGGGCACGCTTGCCTGTGTGTGTGTGTGTGTGTGTGTGTGTGTGGCAACAGTGTTTGTATGCATACTGTACACTTACGTGTCTTTTCTCACTCTCTCTCTGTGTGTGTGTGTGTGTGTGGCATCAGTGTTGGTATGCATACTGTACACTGTACGTGTCTTTTCTCACTCTCTCTGTGTGTGTGTGTGTGTGTGTGTGTGTGTGCGGTGTGTGTGTGTGTGTGTGTGCGGTGTTTGCGTGTGAAGGTGCTGGTGCTCGGGGTGAAATTCCTGTCACTCCTCGCCGCACCTCTTGGCCTTTCCTGAGCCCTGGGGCCGCCATTCCAGCACCCAGCACCCAGCACCCAGCACCCAGCACCCAGCTCTCTCCCTCCCTCTCTCTCTCTCCATCTCTCTCTCTGTCTCCACCAATCTCTCTCCCTCTCAATTCAATTCAATATAGCTTTATTGGCATGAAAGTTTCAGAAACATTATTGCCAATAAAGCTCAATGTATACATAAGAGGAAAATAAGGACATTTACATATAATGTTTGGAATACACATGGCAAATATAAATGCATCCAAAATGAACAAACAAACGTGTGTGTGTGTGTGTGTGTGTATGTGTGTGTGTGTGCGCGTGTGTGCGTGTGTATGTGTGTGTGCGTGTGTGTGCGTGTGTGTGCGTGCGTGCGTGCGTTTGTGTCTGTGTGTAGTTTTACAGATAGGTAAGTAAAAATAAAAAAATATATTATCTAATCACTGTCCCTTGCATTATGGCATTCGTTGACATATTTGGCAGCAAGACCTGCTGTCTGTCCCTGCTGTCCATGTAAAACTGCCACCATTTCCCGTTCCTCTAGATTTCGGAACCCTGGGATTAGGCTTGTAAGCCTGTCAAAGTATGACTTACGTATGGTGGTATACTTCTCGCAGTGAAGAAGAAAGTGCACCTCAGTCTCAACCTCACCTGTTATGCAGTGACCACATACTCTTTGCTCTCTTGGTAACCAGGATTTTCGTTGTCTGCCTTTTTCTATGGCTAGACTGTGGTCACTGAGTCTGTATTTGGTCAGACTCTCTCCCTCTCTCTCTCCATCTCACTCTCTCCCTCTCTCTGTCTCTACCAATCTCTCTCCCTCTCTCTCTATCTCTCTCTGCCTCTCTCTCCCTCTCTGTCTACCAATCTCTCTCCCTCTCTCTCTACCTATCTCTCTCCCTCTCTCTCTCCAGCTCTGTCTCTCCCTCTCTGTCTCTACCAGTCTCTCTCCCTCTTTATCTCTCTCTCTCCCTCTCTCTACCTCTCTGTCTCTACCAATCTCTTTCTCTCCATCTTTCCATCTCTCTCTCTCCATCTCTCACCTTCTCTTCCTCTCTCCATCTATCTACCTCTCTATATATCTTACACTCTCTCTCTTCCCTCTCTGTCTTATTCCCCTCTCTCTATTTTTAATGTTAATGTTTTTCTTGTACTCACTATATTTTTGTAAATAATCTTTTGGGGTGGAGTGGATGGACATTCAGCTCTCAACTGATCAGTTATCTCTTATTACCTCTGCACATAGTCCCCGACACTAACTGACATGTCAGATATCTCTTTATATCTCAGCGCATAGTTCCCAACATCAACTGACATGTCAGATATCTCTTAATACCTCCGCACATAGACACTGACATCAACTGACATGCCAGATATCTCCTAATACCTCCATGCATAGTCACCGACATCAACTGACATGTCAGATATCTCCTAATACCTCCATGCATAGACACCGACATCAACTGACATGTCAGATATCTCTTAATACCTCCATGCATAGACACCGACATCAACTGACATGTCAGATATCTCCAAATACCTCCATGCATAGACACCGACATCAACTGACATGTCAGATATCTCTTAATACCTCCGTGCGTAGACACCGACATCAACTGACATGTCAGATATCTCCAAATGGCTCCATGCATAGACACCGACATCAACCGACATGTCAGATATCTCCTAATACCTCCGCACATAGACACTGACATCAACTGACATGTCAGATATCTCCTAATACCTCCGCGCATAGACACTGACATCAACTGACATGTCAGATATCTCTTAATACCTCCATGCATAGACACCGACATCAACTGACATGTCAGATATCTCCAAATACCTCCATGCATAGACACCGACATCAACTGACATGTCAGATATCTCTTAATACCTCCGTGCGTAGACACCGACATCAACTGACATGTCAGATATCTCCAAATACCTCCATGCATAGACACCGACATCAACCGACATGTCAGATATCTCCTAATACCTCCGCACATAGACACTGACATCAACTGACATGTCAGATATCTCCTAATACCTCCGCACATAGACACTGACATCAACTGACATGTCAGATATCTCCAATTACCTCCATGCATAGACACACCGACATCAACTGACATGTCAGATATCTCTTAATACCTCCGTGCATAGACACCGACATCAACTGACATGTCAGATATCTCCTAATACCTCCGCACATAGACACTGACATCAACTGACATGTCAGATATCTCTTAATACCTCCATGCAGACACGGACATCAACTGACATGTCAGATATCTCTTAATACCTCCGTGCATAGACACTGACATCAACAGACATGTCAGATACCTCCTAATACCTCCGTGCATAGCCCCGGACATCAACTGACATGTCAGATACCTCCTAATACCTCTGCGCATAGCCCCGGACATTAACAGACAAATCAGACACCTCCACACACAGACGTCGACATCAGTGCGGCACACTCCGCTTTCAACAGAAGTCTGCCGCCGCCATCTTGTCGGCTAATTCAGGTCTATTTTCGTCGCCGCTGCTCAATTAACTCAATTCTTTATCGAGTGCGTGTCGAATGGGTGCACTCGTGCTGGCGCCTACTTAGGGCGTGCTTTAGCTCGGTCTGGAGCTGGCGGTCGGGACCCCACCTACCCCACCTACTCCACCCTATAGTTGGCCTGTGCCTCTGGCTGCTGCTGCTGAGAGGATTAGTCATGGATTCTGCAGGGGGTAGCAACTTCAAGGGGTGCACCCACCACACCTATATGTGTGTGTGTGTGTGTGTGTGTGTGTGTGTGAGAGAGAGAGAGTGTGTTTGTGTGTGTGTGTGTGTGTGTGTGTGTGTGTGTGTGAGAGAGAGAGAGAGAGAGAGAGAGTGTTTGTATGTGTTTATGTGTGTGTGTGCCTGTGCCTGGGTACTCTCACCACACCTGTGTGTATGTGTGAGTGTGTTTGTTTGTGTGTGTGCGTGGGTGCATGCTTGCATGTGTGTGTGTGTGTGTGTTGTCATGTATATGTGCATGTGTTTGTGAGTGTATGTGTGTGTGATACTTTGTATGTACGTTTGTGTGTGTGTGTGTGTCTTAGTAACCTCTTCAGGGAACCATGCAGGTGTGCCAATGGTCATTAAATGACTCATATAAAGCGAAACCAGCCTGAGTGTCTCCTGTAGTGACACAGTCACACATAGCTGCTGGCATGCAAGGTTTTGTTGCTGCCTCTGACATATGATTTTTGACCTTTTCACTGACATAGAATATTTCTGTGTTGACTAAGGCAGTAAATACCAAATGAGTACCAATGATATTGAGGAGTGGAATCCAGACTGATATACCAACTGTATGCAGTGTCATTTTACTGAAATCATATTTTTTTACACACTGCCTTTATACAGTATTTTTTTATTGACATGTAGTGTATATTTATTATTTAATTTAGTTTTAATTGTACTGGCAATAGTTACGTACTTATTATTGTACTGTAATAGTTACCTCTACCGAGGAGGTTATGTTTTCATTGGGGTTTGTTTGTCTGTTTGTCTGTTTGTTAGCAAGATAACTCAAACAGTTATGGGTGGATTTCGATGAAATTTTACCCTAGGAAGAAGCGATTCAGTTTTGGGAGTTATCTGGATCACCGTCTGGATCCAGAAGGCGGTAATGTTTTCGCTTGGCGGAATTACTCTGTCATTGTTTGTGTTGACCTAACCAAATCGGGATATTTACTTGGCTCTAACAATGACTCACAGTGATGAGAGGAGGTAGATGTTGATGAAACATATTTTTCATTTTCTTTTATTTATTTTTGTGTGTTACCAGGTATTTGTGTCTATTAAGGGGAATGTCATGTTTGAAGTGGGTCTGTAAAATTCCTGACCCCATTGTGATCAGTAATAGTTGCGGTTGCATTCTTGACCACTTGGGGGCAGTCTTGACTGTGATTTAATTCTGCCTAACAGTCTAACCCTGATTCTCCCAGATTATTAGAAAATTGGACAACAAGTGTTTCCAATTTAGTGCATATTATTTGTGGTTGTCTTTTACACACTGTTCACAAGCCATAATGTGATCACAGCAGGGCTTTTGAGGCATTTATAGTGTCAGTCACCGAGAGATTATGGCTTGTGGGTTTAATTTGTGATGATTTTAGCCTACATTACCCAGCAGATTCCGAATGTATTTGATGACAGATTAACTCATAGTGTGTAATAATCTCAATGTAGATTTTCATCAAGTACACGTACGGTACATGCTATGTGCTGTCAAGAATGTCGGCCACAGTATGTGTTCTTATAACTCAGATATTGTTTCGGTTCTTGACACTTTTGTACTTTTGTAAATGCAGTGGAACTCAGTGGACCTTGACATTCAGGCAGGCAAGTCCTAATGTCATTTATCTAATTATTTGAAACCATTAGCAATGTTTGATCAGGAGTCAGTGGTGTTGATATTACTGTGTGTTACTGGTTTTGTGTTGTGTTGTGTTGTGTTGTGTTGTGATGTCGTGAGTGTTGTTTGGTTGTGTTGTTGCTGAAGTTGTGTTCTTGTTAGAGAGTGATGTTGCTTTGTTGTGTTGTTGAGGTCGAGTTATTGGATTGAATTGATAATGGTGTTTTGTTGTTAAGTTGTGTTGTCGTGAACGCTGTTGGGTTGTGTTGTTGCTGGGTTGCGTTGTTTAATGTTGTGCTGTTGTGAATGGTATTTGGTGGTTGTGTTGTTGAGGTTGGGTTGTTGGATGAATTGCATCGAGAATGGTGTTTTATTGTTAGGTTGTGTTTTTTTGTGAATGCTGTTTGTTGTTGTGTTGTTGTTGTTGCTGTTGTGAGGTACGCTCTTCCCTGGGAAGCCTGGCGAGGAGCCAGTGGTGTGAAAATATAAATAAACTTATGGGTCTGCGTCTCGCTCGTTTGCGGTCGTGGCTCTTGTTTGTGATCTGCACGAAGCGCCATGGTGTCAGCATCTTTGGACCGGCGTAAAATGCCGGGTGCGTTGGCCACAAGCTTCGACACCCGTGCCACGGGCAGGGGCATCAAACCCGCAAGTCACACAGGCCTTTGGGCAGCAGCGTTATTAATGAGTCGACTTGTAAAATCGAATGAAAACGTAAGCACTTGAGAGTAAACTGGCTTGGCACGAGGAAGAAGTATAAGCATTCCTCCTGTCCATGTGAGTTAATGTTAATGCAAGCTATGCATGGCAACCAGTTTTTTTTGTTGTTGTTGTTTGTTTCTGTAAAGTTGAAATGAAAGTTATTTATCTTTTTGAATTATTACTCGCAATCTTCCCTGAGGAGCGAAGCCTGCGTAGTTACCTCTTACCGCATCCCTGGCTGCTATAGTTATCAGAAAGTGCAACATTACTTTTCTCGTATATCCATTGTCTCTCTCAAGAAAGACCACATATCCTCCCTCCGGACTAGATACAGGTTGGGGGGGCTTCACACTACAAATCCTGTCTATGCTTGCACACACCACACACACACACACACACTATCTCTCTCTCTCTCTCTCTCTCTCTCTGTCTCTTTCTCTCTCACACACACACACACTGTTCAGTTATACGAAGCATCCACACACACAGCCATCCAAAATAAAGTCTGTCACAATGGTGGGCGTTGCAGGCAGTCTCTCGCCTCACACGGGGCCATAAATTATCACTGGAGCCTGTCTTCGGGTGTACATGACCCAGAAGGCCCTGCTCTCATGTTGCCTTCACTGTTTTGCACGTTTGTGTGTGTGTGTGTGTGTGTGTGTGTGTGTGTGTGTGTGTGTCTGTGTGTGTCTGTGTGTGTCTGTGTGTGTCTGTGTGTGTTTGTGTGTGTGTGCCCTCTGGTACTTTATGTGGCTCCTTGGAAGGATCATAAATTTGGACTCTTGAGGGTTTTTTTTTTTTTTTAGCGGATCTAGTCCCACTGCTCCACTTTTCATGTGTGGCATTGAGCACACACACACACACACACACACACACACTTTTCATGTGTGGCATAGAACACACACACACACACACACACACACACACACACACACACACACACACACACTTTTCATGTGTGGCATTGAGGACACACACACACACACACACACTTTTCATGTGTGGCATTGAGGACAAAACAAATGCTCACACATGAATAGCTCACACTAGCTGTATCTCTCTCTCACACACACACACTCTCTCTCTCTCTCTCTCTCTTTCAAACACACACACACACACACAGACACGGAAGCAGACAAAAAAACTTACACATGAATACTTGCTCACACTAGCTGTCTCACCCCCCCCCCCCCCCCCACCCCTCTCTTTCTCTTTCACACACACACACACTCATGGAAGCAGACACACACATACACGCACAGAGATATATAAAAAGACTTCACACGCATGCATAGACAAGAAACGCATGCAGACCGACCAATGTTATATTGTTGTGAATGTTTTTTGGTTGTTGTGTTGTTGAGGTTGAGTTATTGGATTGTTGATAATGGTGTTTTATTGTTTATAGACTTTAAAAAGACTTTAAAGCAACACCAAGGAGTTTTTTGTACCTTAAAATAATGTTTCCAAAATCATTTCAGTGGTTCATCAACTCGTAACAGGGTGAACGACACTTCTGCATTTGTTTCGTGGCCCTCTATCGGCTATGACAGCACTATGTACGTTTACCAGATCGGTATAGCGGATCTGTGGTTCGCTGGAATGAGACATGAAAAAGTACAAATTTAACTTGCTTCGATGTCGCAATATATCATATTTTCATCAAATCATGCAACATACTCTACTTTGTCTGTGGACATCATTATTTGCCGGATAAACAAATAGCGCATGTGTGCGACAGAGGGAAAAAATGCTTTAGTGTTGCTTTAACGACCTTACACACATGCAAATACACAAAACACGCACGCAGACCCACCAACACACAGACACATTCCCAGGTGGTGGAGACGGAACCACCAGCAGATTCTCAGAAACCTCCAGTGTGTCCTTCTAAAAGCATTCTCTTCAGCTGAGGCACTGACAGATTCACAGGCACGATCATGATGACATGATCTACTGGAAACTTCTGGAAGATTGTCGTCCCACCAGTTGGTCTCCAGAAGGACACTTGAACAACACTCCGTCCGTCCAGGCGGGACTAGTTATTGAAAAACAAGTTGCGACCTAGATGTATTTCCAGATGATTTACATTTCATTGAGCAGTAAAATTCTCAAAGGAAAATATAACTCTTAATTTCATTGTTTATGTTATTCATTGTTTTTATTTAACTAAACTCATTATTCTGCTGTATGTTATTGCCAACAGGTTACAGTTCAGTGCATCAAATGATGTCATCAGTATGCGCAATTCAGAACCTGGTACACGCTATATGATTGCGGAGCTGCGTTGAGTCAATGTGGATACCGTGTGCTACGTTTCAGAAAGTCAGCTAACAGAAAGCTCAAGAAAACAGTCTGATTGAATAAGCTCAGATATATGACATGTTTTGATTGTAATTATTCTTATTCATATTTTCACCCCTTTTCAGTAGAGATGTACATACAGGCCTGCCTGCACACCACTGGTTGTTTACTACTTTTCAATCTTCTTTCTGTCCAAACCCAAACCCTGTCTGCCAATGTGTGCTGTACGAACACAGCGCTTGTTTGGTACTGATTTGACTCATTGACTTACCGTACTTTGATAACATGTGTGGGCAGCCTTCTCGTTATTGGAGTACACCGCAACACTGCTAGGCTATCAATCATTCTGTTGCTATGACGGTGTCACACCTCTGTTGAGGAGACTGAAAAGGGCTGGAGTGACAGGCGCGGTTGGTCTTGAATGCCTCATCAACGCCGCGCTACCTTCAATCGGTTCTGCGCCGCGATCTGCAACATCAGGTCGGACTAGGCCTTTGCGTCATGCCACCTATCCCTCACGCGATCAGCTCCTTTCTGTGATGGCTTAGTGCTTGACAAAACACCTCGCACTAGTATTGTGTTTTGTGTGTGTTTTATTTAAAACGCCTGTTGTGTCTCGCTTGATC
>NC_085015.1:7535525-7543025 GCF_963854185.1 Sardina pilchardus | reverse complement strand
GCCGTTTGACTTCCGGTGGAGCGTTAACTATATTGAAACGGCATCTTCTGTTTTATTCTGTTCCTTAAATATTCACTAAGACACGGAATATCTTGTTTTCCCAAAAATTAAAATTTCAACGTGCTCAAATCCTTCTTTATCGTAACGTGTTGATTCGCTAGGTGCAACACTCAACTGGGTCCGTGTAGACACGAATTACCATAGCAATAGCTGCAGGTTCGAACAAACCGGAAATCTAACGGCAGTACTAAAATCGTTTGTGCACAGAGCCTATTGTCCAGCCTTATCAGTCTATGGTGGAACCCTATGGGGCAAATATGGAATGTTGAAATAAACTGCTAATTTTTGGCATTAACAGGCCTATAAATTATATTATCAACGTTTGTCAGTATGTAAAAGGCCTTGATGGAAATATTCCAGTATATATTTACCTTCGAGATCTTAAATGGGCCTGTAAAATGCCCATTGTACCACATCGCCTAATCAGTCTTGGAGCATTGTTTACATGGAATGCTACCGAAAAAGCTAAGTCTAGAATAAGGCTTGACTAACTTTAAACATGGGATTGGTTATCATAAGTCGAAGAGAGAAATTGACATTTACCTCACACAATATTGAGCAAGTATTAGCTGTCCAGTTTTGTTTGTAGACCTTCAGCCATTTTGAGTCACAGGAGAAATTGTAACCTATTTCTGTATGGTTGTTGTGATTTTCTACTTTGTAAAGTGTGTGTTGTTTTAGAGTCTCTGTGTTTGTGTGGATGTACATGTGTGTGGATGTGTCGAGTGTGCCTATGTTCACCTGTGTGAGAGAGACAGAGAGAAAGAGAGTGTGTGTACCTGTATGTGTGTGTGTGTGTGTGTGTGTTTCATTTGTGTGTGTGTGTGTGTGTGTGTGTGTGTGTGTGTGTGTGTGTGTGTGTGTGTGTGTGTGTGTGTGTGTGTGTGTGTGTGTGTGTCTGTCTATCTGTTTCAGTAGTGCAAAGTGAAAGGTGAGAGATTATAGACAGAAAAAGAGAGCAAACACATTACACACATCATTAAAGAACCAGCCTGTTATTACACTCAGACCAGGTGAGGCATCAACACGTTGCGTAGTGTGTGTGTGTGTGTGTATGTGTGTGTGTGTCAGTGTGGGAAAGAGCTGCCCTACCTAGTCATCAACCACCAATCAGTAACATTTCAGTGTTTGGCTGTGTGTGACGTGAGGAAATCTCGAGGTCATTAGTTCACCTCTTCTGCGATCATTGCTGGGAATGTAACGCATGTGATAAGTGTATTATTGTCTGCTTTGTTTCGGATGAGTGAGCGTGCCGGCCCCATACTGATGCAAATGATGTCTACAGGACTGTTCCATGTCCTCGTGCTGGGAACTGACTTAGTCCAGTTGAATACACAGAGGAGTTGACAACTCCCGATAGGCCTACGGTGGTGGTGGAGGGTTTATGACACTAGCAAACACAGAGGTCAGTGGTTCAGCCTCTCTCAGGAGATTGCGTAACTTGTTTTGATTGAAGGCGTGTGCTAAATGTCAGTGCTCAATGCTCATGGTTGATATAGTTTGTAGCCAATATGTCACTGCAAATTATTCCATCCTTGTGCCGTGTGAGAGAATGGAACAGCAGGTTTGCAGAATGGCGGACATTTTAGGGACCACTAACATTTCTCAGAGGAGCCTTTAGGTGGAGTTCAGGTAGCTTATGTTTCATTACATTACATTACATTTAGCAGACACTTTTTGTCCAAAGTGACTTATAGGCCTATATGTCAACATTAGGTTATACAGTATATTAGGCCTACAATATACAGTATATTACAAGGGACTGCATATTAATCCGCCTTGCTCAAGGGCACAACAGTGGAAGCCGGGAATTGAACCACAACGACAACTTTCAGGCTACTTTATTTTTTTATTTATTTAACCTTTATTTAACCAGGTTAGAATCCCATTGAGATTAAAAACCTCTGCACTCTGAAATTAAAAACCTACTGCACTCTAGCCCAGCTCCTTCAAAGGAATCAAGCTCTCTTCTGTGAGCTGGAACCCCCACCCTTGTATCCTCCATGCTCTGCTCCCTGGCCTGTACTTTTACTAAGATCATAAAACACAAGGCCACCAATTCAAAGGTCAGAAGTTCAGCCCTGTCTGTGCTAGCAGTAGAACAGTAGACAGTGATGAATGAACACGTTCAGTCTCTACACTGAATGATGACTTGGGACCTGAGCCTGGATGCTAAATGCTTAGGTGCAGATGCCAATGGAAATCCTACTGGATCAAGAGGAAGAGCGCCCGCATGGAGAGCCTTTGGCATAGCACTGTGCTAACGTTTGCTAACGTTTAGCTGCGCTAACGCTAAACATAGCAAATCCCATAGATATATAAAGCTTTTATATCTATGGCAAATCCTATTCATGTTTAGCTGCTACGCTAATTCCAACAAAGTTAACTGAAATACTAAGCTGTTGGCTACTCACAAATGCTAAATCATCTACATACAGGCACAACCACATGCTCATTAAAGATAGCTAGCAGTGGCCAGCTAACCTCAGGATGTCTATTCCAGGAAGTAGTTGTTGCTAAAACAGAACTTGGCTTGATCTGTGCCAAAATTATGGCAGATTATGGCCAGATTTATGTCACAGTCAACAGCCAATCAGAGGTCGTATTTGGCTCTGGACTACACATTCCACTGAATTGATCAAGCCAAATATAATCTGTTTTATTCCACATGTCTGAAAGGATTTAGAACTTGGTTTAAATATATATACATATTTTAATATAATGTATATGATTTTTATTAGTCTGGCATTGGGTCTTTTAGATATAAAATGACTTAATGGTGATGTATTGCTTTGTAAGCCTCGTATGACAGTCTGTCTTTGTTTGAAGAAGTAGCCGTGTGTCTCACTCTCTCTTGCTCTCAATATGGTAAATGCATTAAGCGAAACTGCTGGCTTCCACAAAAGTGAACCAGGGATGAATCCAAATCATCCTTCATCTTTACCTCTCTTTACCTCTCTCTCTCTCTCACACACACACACCACACAGTCTCTCTCTCTTTCTCTCTCACTCTTTGTACACACAATTACACACTCAGTCTTTCACACACACACACACACACACACACACACACACACACACACACATACACTCTCTCCCTCCTTCATCTTAGTTTGGTGTCCTGTCTAATTTTTCCATGCGGGCCTCCCGGCTGCTGAGAGTGCTGTTCCTCGAAGCCGCAGTGTATTTAGAAACAAGGTCGAGGGCACACAGCTCTACAGCACAGACACGCGCTCCTGCAGACGCTATACACACATACACACACATACACACACACACACACACACACACACACAAATGTACACTCACACACACACACACACACACACACACACACACACACACACATACAGTATGCACACTCACACACACACACACACACACACACACACATACAG
This sequence comes from Sardina pilchardus, assembly GCF_963854185.1. Lineage (NCBI taxonomy): Eukaryota > Metazoa > Chordata > Actinopteri > Clupeiformes > Clupeidae > Sardina > Sardina pilchardus. The sequence goes on along the minus strand of NC_085015.1, from coordinate 7,539,567 downwards.
TATGCACACTCACACACACACACACACACACACACACACACAGATACACTCACATCACACACACACACACACACACACACACAGACACACACACACACACTCTCTCTCTCTCTCTCTCTCTCTCACACACACACACACACACACACACACACACACACACACACACACACATAAATGTAAAGACAACAAAAGACACACACACACACACACACACACGTGGCTCAGGCTTGGGGCTTGAGGTTTGGCACAGTCCGTGACCAGAAGGGCTAGCTGAGCACTCCCTCCCTCCCTCCCTCCTTCTCCTTTGCTCCCCCTCTCTCTCTCTCCCTCTTACTCACTCACTCATTCATTTTTGAGGACTTACTCTTTTAGTCTTTCTCACTCGATTTGTTCTCGTCTGAGTGAGAAAGGCTCCAGAATGGTTATATGAGCTTCTGAATGTGTGTGTGTGTGTGTGTGTGTGTTTGTGTTTGTGTCAGTATGAGTTTAAGTGAGTTGTGTGTGTGTGTACACGAGTACGTCTACTCATCATAGTAACAATAATAATAATATTTGCATCTACTGTCTGTCCAATTATTAATCATAACTTTATAAAAAACAACTCAGCATTCTGACAGAACGGCCCTCAGTACGTCCAGTCCCTGTAGTCAAGTCAAGTCAAGTTTATTTATATAGCGCATTTCATACACAGAGGTCATTCAATGTGCTTTACATGAACAAAAAACAAACCGTAATAGCAGATAAAAGCATAGATGGGCAAAGAGTAATAATGATATAATAATAATAATTATAATAAAAGAAAAAATAAAATAAAAAGAAAGCACTAAAGAAAGCAGTAGTGTGAAAAGGGCACGCTGGCTATTATTTGCCCTCAATGGTGCCTTCCAGGCAGCGCTGCCTTCAAGGCACTACTCCCCTCAGTTTAGGGGTAGGATGAGGGTTGAGGGGGTTAGGGTTAGGAATAGGGTAAAGGTAGTGCCTTTTAGGCTGTGCTGCCTGGAAGGTGCTGTTGGGGGCAAAAAACACCATTGAACGGGCACGCCGGTGCTGCTCTGTCTGGATGTGTTTCTCCGTCTCCGTCCCTGTCTGAGGGCTGAGCGCCGCTTGGCAGCGGAGAGGATCCGAGAGGATCCGTGAGGTCTGGAGCGTTGAGGTTTGGAGCGTTAGTCGGCTCCTGGGAGCTCATGGTCTCCCTTGTCCTCTGTCCCTTGGAACCGACTTTGTTTGCGCTGCGTTGTAAATCCCAGGGCTTTGTGGGTTCTCGGTTAGTTTGGTCCTGCTGTAGCTGTTGATATTTTGTTTCTAGCTCACGACAACAACTCTCCAACCCCCCCAACCCCCCCCCCCCCCCCTTTTTTGTTCCTGATATGGGAGAGTCCGCTGGCTGGCAGGCTGGAGCTTGGCCCAGATGTGCATGGCTTGGACAGAGCCACAGGAAGAGGAGAGGGGTGCGTCGCGTGATGGGTTCCAGATGTCTGGCTGACGACGAGGTCCCTCAGAGCAGTTCGCAGTGGTGGCAGTCTGGTCCCCTGGGAGGTGTGTGTGTGTGTCTGTCTGTGTGTGTGTGTGTGTGCATGTGTGGGTGTGTATGTGTGGGTGTGTGTGTGTCTGATTGTTTACGTGTTTGGCTCTATGTACAGCATGTGTGCGCGCGTGTGTGTGTGTGTGTGTGTCTGTGTGTGGACTTGTGTGTGGCTCAGCGTGTTTTGTGTGTTAGCGTGTGTATTTGTGTGTGTGTGTGTATATGCATGTGTCAGAGATGGGCCGGGTTTCCCAGATTCGTTACAGTAAGAAGCTCTTAAGTGCTAAGAACTTCTTAGGACCGTTCTTAGAACGGTCTTAGAACGCTCCTAAGAAGTTCTTCGCACTTAAGAGCTTCTTAACGAATCTGGGAAACCCCGCCATTCACAGTACAGTGCGTATCACATCATTTGTCATTTAAGGCCTTTTGGGCTTGATTCAAGAGGGTATTAGAAGACTATTCCTCGTAAATAAGCTGAAAACCTACACGTCCTGCATGGTGCCAGTGTGGTGCTACCATGCCACCATGTCACTGCTCAGGAAACCTCCCCAATCCAGGACCACATCTTGGCCTGCGGCGGCCATTTTCCCTCTGCCCCAACCACCCACACACATGGCAATGCCATCAGTCCTCGAGCCGTCTTCCTGGCCCGCGGCTTTGTCACTTGGCATCGAATGAAAACAAAACTCCCTTCCTCCCTTCCTCCATCCATCCATCCATCCATCCATCCATCCATCCATCCATCCATCCATCCGTCTGTGTGTCTGTCGCCGGGTCGGTCAGTCGGTCGGTCTTCCCTCGTGTCTCGGTTCTGGCCAGAGTGTGGCGACTCTCGGGGGTCGGGCCGTCTGGGGCGCGAGTGCGGGCGTAAAACCTCACGAGGAGCATAAATAAATAAAAATAGCCGGGGCCTGGACGCGAGCGGGCGAGCACACACACACACACACACACACACACACACACACACACACACGGCGTCTCCAGGGCTCCTTTTGTCTGTCCGGTACACTCTGCCCTCCCTCCATCATGGCTGCCGCCTCGACTACCGCCGCCGCCGCCGCCACTGCCACCACGCGTGTGCCAAGTTGAGCATCTACATTTGGGTTTGGCTGCTCTCTCGCCCTCCCTCACAAACCGCAGGAAAAGGAAGCGAAAAGCCTCTCTCTTTCTCTCGCTCTCTCTCTCTCTCTCTCTCTCTCTCTCTCTCTCTCTCGTTTTCTCTCTCTGTCTCCGTCTTTTTCCCCCCTGTCTCTCTGAAGGCTACAAAAAATATTGTCCTGGTTAAAAATGGCAACAAAAATGGCTGCATCTGGACTTTTCTTCCTCTCTTTCCTCGTCTTTTTTCTAACAAACAAAGGTGGCTTTGAAATGTTATAGAGTCGAACTCAGAGGACATTAATCTAAGTTTAAGCTTTCGCTTGGCGACATTTTATAGACTTTGAATACGACTACCAGCAAGATCGTCTCCTCGTGAATATTGTTTCTTTACTGGGATCCAGTAAAAGGACAGTCTCAAACTGACAGTAAGTCCAGTTCTAAATTGAGACTGGACAATAACCCTTTGGTGGACCACAACCCTCCGTGAGTTATATAGCTACCCTGCCAACTGTGCTGGGCCCTACAGCCCCATGGCCCTGCTGTTACCGTCACAAAGGTCTTATTTCTGTCTGGTCAGTGTTTGACATACTCTGGCTACCGCCATACTAAGCTCAATCTTTTAAGATTGAACAAAAGTAAGAATTCTGCTCAAAGAAGGTGCCATATTCAAGTGACTGCCTTTACATGAGGATGAAGTGGCTTTAACACTGTGATGTTGTGGCTTTAACACTGATATATGAGAGCTGGGAGTGAGATGCCGCAGATATAAGAAAAAAACTAAATGGATGGATAGATGGATAAATGAATGAATGAATAAATAGATGGATGGATGGATGGATAGAGGAATGGATGGATGGATAGATAGGTGGATTGATGGAATGATGAAATGATGAAATGATGAATGGATGGGTTAATGAAAATTGGGACAGTTTTTGTGTTATTTTCAACAACTGTGTTGTTTTTAACACCTCTCTACATCATGTCCAGATAGGGACAACACCGTTTGTGTAGTTTCTAACACATTCTTCTAAAAAGACTGTAGAGAGGAGATGAAAAGAGGGGAGAAGAGAAGAGAGGGGGACAGGAGAAGAGAAAGGAAGAGAAGACAGGGAAGGAGAAGAGAGACAGAGGTGTCTGTTGGAGTTGGTCATGGTAAATAAGGACTAGAGGTGGGTGGGGATCAGTCTCACCAGAGCCGTTAGATGAAGGGGATTATGCTTTGACTGAAGGACGAGAGATGGATGGGTTGGCGGTTGGGCTGATGAAATTGTAAGAGCTCTGTAGTAATGGTGCGTTTACGAAAAAAAAGAGGATATTAAAGTTAAAGTTAAAACTGACAGATATTTAGCAGACATTTTTTTATTTTAGCAACATGGACTCACAGTGGCAGGTTTTGTCAAGTGATGACGTAACCGCTTAAGG
>NC_085015.1:7523025-7528025 GCF_963854185.1 Sardina pilchardus | reverse complement strand
ACACACACACACACACACACACACACACACACACACACACACACACACACACAAACACACACACACACACACACACACACACACACACACACTGTGACTCGAGCTTTCATCCCTCTGACCTGACACACACACAAACACACACACACACACACACACACACACACACACACACTGTGACTCGAGCTTTCATCCCTCTGACCTGACACACACACAAACACACACACACACACACACACACACACACACACACACACACACACGCACACACACACACACACACACACACACACACACACACACACACACACACTGTGACTCGAGCTTTCATCCCTCTGACCTGACGGTCTAACCAGGGTCTCATTAGGGCTCAGCAGATGTTGACATGAATCAGGCTGATCTGCTCTCTGCTACCCATATTAGCAAAACCCCTCAAGTCAAATCCACACTGCTCTCTTGTCCCCACTCTCCAGTGCTCTGGTAATGAAGGTTAGTCGTAGAGGAAATGGTTCCCTGAGCTGCAGTGCTCCGTCTGATATGAGCTGAGAGGAGATGAGGTCTGCCATGATAACCATCAGTGTGGATACAGTGTCTCCTATCCTACTGTCTGAGAACTTCACCTCAGAAAGAGGGTCTTCATTTTAATCACATACACTACAGTGCCCTCCTACTTTAGCATGTGTTCCAATACTTATGGAGGGCACATGTACAGTATGTGTTTGAGTTTCGCTGTGGAACTTGTGTGACTATTGGTGCCATGTTGGGATAATGGATCTCTGCCAGATTACTTATAACTGGCATTCCGTAATTTCCTAACTATTAGCTGTTGGGCTCACACATTGAGTTTGCCACATCTCTTCAACAATGAGGTTAATACACGGGGCCAGAGCTTGTACACAATACGGTTGAAATACAGAAATGATATATATGATTTCAGAGATCACCATAGGGTGAGATGCTGAAATGCAGTGGTGGGCAGCCATGACATTACAAACTGACAATTGGTGGTAACCTGGTATGGCAACGACTTTGGGGAAAAGTGTGTTCTAAATAACCAACAGTCAACTTTAACTTTTCACATCTAGTCAGCTTTAATGCGAGATACACTCATAGAAAAAAAGGTGCTACTGTATATAGGACTAAAAATGGTTCTAATGCTTCATACTGTATATGGAACCCCCCAAGGGTTCTTTAAAGTCTGCATGGTTCTATATAGCACCCTAAGAACCCTTTTTGCAGCAATAGAAGGTGGAGCAGAGGATCTAACTAATGCCCCAGTGATAGTTTAGTTCAGCTTTTGAGACTCGTTCCTCGTTACAGTATTTTAAGTGGGACGTGAAAATGAAGGTGAATTTGTGGTTAGCGTTTGTGTCTCAAAGAAAAAAGATCCTTTAAGGACTTGGGTGGGATGGTGTTGAGTGTGTTGGGTGCCTGCTTTGATAGTTGCCACCTGCCAGGGCAAGATGTAGTCTGTCGCCCGCAACTAACCGCTACTTTACGACACCGTTTGTCTGTCTGAGTCTGGAGAGACGACGGCAGATCCTACTATTATGCCCCCCTGAGCTCCTATTATGATCTGTGTGCCATTTAGCTGTCTCCCCTGCTGTTGTGCGCACGAGAACTTTCTTCTGAAGAAATCCTGAGCTGTCTCAAGGCATGGCTGTGACATGGAGAATGACAGTAATCAAGTTAGACGTATGTTTAAGGGGTTGAGACGGGGACTCTCCGAAAGTCGGTGAGTTTTTCTCTACAAGGTTTGAGCCTACTGTACTGTCATAGTTGTTCAGTCTATTCCAGGAATTCTTCCCTTCGTTATCTTTGAGGTGTTCCTCTTCCTCTTATCTGCTCACCATCATCATCCTCATAAATGTTTCTGGGCTCTATTTTGGCTATCAGAGGCATACATGGCACAAAGTGTGTTTAATGGAATCCCTGTGTTCTACAGTATACATGGTCTCGCATGCAAGCAGATTCCTTCAAATGTGCCGCTGATATGCAAAATACCGATGCACCGTTTAAAGTTGCGCCGCTTGCTGTTAAAGGGAATGACAGGTGTCACTCTCATTGGTTAAAAGGATGTTACCCCCAAAACACACCCATGACTGGTTACAAAACAGAAGAACAGCCTTTTTGAACAACAAAACATTTGATAACAAAACTACCCCGAATGTGGACACACCCCTAAATGTATTTCACCGTTTTCGCCACTGACCATGCGTTTCTGATCGCCGAGATACAGTATCCCATAATCTTCATTAAGATCATCATTCTCATCCTGAACAACAACAAAACAATCACCATGAACACCTTCTTCATCTAGCCTAACGGGACATTCACACCACCATCGATAACTATAAAGATAACTATAACTATAACAATGAAGATAAAAGTGTCCACGCCAGAGCGGTAGATAAAACAGAGTGGCGACACTCCCATAGACCTCCATAGGAATAAATGGTAGCGCTTTTTCCAGGCTATTTCCTTGTTATGGGACTTTTGGAACTGTTGACAGCCAATCTCTTGGTCAGTAGTTAATGAGTTAAATGATTACACCTTCCAGCATCTAGAAGTACATCCCACCCTCCTCCAGTTCAGCCATTCAGCGCAGTTTTTTTTGGAACTTTTGATCGCGTGGCGGCGACATCAAAGCGTGTCGCAACTCTCTCTCTCTATGGCTCTGGTCCATGCTAACCAATGATAAGGAAAGTCTCTCCTCTTGTTAATGACTGTGATGTCTACAAATGGATGGATTCTGATTGGTTCTGATCATTCTCATTTCTCTGGAGGTGTCATGGGCCGAGTTCAATAGAACACTCTTGAAGAATGGTGCCTACTTGATAGCCCTAGTGAAATGCTCTTGAAGGTTACTCTGTTGGTGATGTTTTTTGCCCACAAAGGTTGATTTGTGATTGTTGTTTTTGACAGTAAATAGGCCTGAATGTTGATTGGCTGCTGTGTAAACCCCCTACCTATAGCAGTAAGAATGTAACATCTCTCTTGTATATCTTAAATGTCACTCTGAAAGTGATCTCCAGTGATATCATACTGTACATGTCGTTATCATTTTAGTTCCTGTGTCGATGCTGACATTTAAGACCCAGGCAATTATGTCTTACCTAGTTTGGTGAAGGAGATCTTCCTTCTATTCTGAGTTACAAAAACAAGTGAAGTCATGAGAAAAAGTATAAGAAAAAGTCAAGCACAAAATGTCAGAACCAGCTTGCTTCATGACCTAATGCTCCATCTTTTGTATTCTTTCTCTTTGTCAAAATTATTCTGAGTTTGAATCAGTAGATTGGAATTTGTCACGACACTAAAGTGATTCTTTTTTTTGCTATTATCGTTATAGTTATCATTCTTGGTATGAACAGACCCTACTGTAACTCTGCCAAGCGTTTCTCAGTCCACACCTGTAAAAACTGACCTGTTTACTGTAAAGCAATCAGTCAGCTTCCGCACAGCAGCTCTTGCTGGGGCCTCTTCTGCAGTAGTAGCAGCCACAGAAGGAAGAGAGAGAGAGAGAGAGAGAGAGAGAGAGAGAGAGCACATCTTCTTGAGGCCCCCTTTCTACAGTTAGTTCTACAGTAGAAAGCGATAGAGGAAGAGAGGAGGAGCGGAAGAGGGGATTTAGGCCTTTTCTACAGTTGAAGTTCAGTGGAAGAAAGCGAGGGAGGAAGAAAGAGGAAGAGAGAGGAGGAGATGAAGAAGGGATTGAATCCCCTTCCGCAGTTGTAGTTCCACAGAAGAAAGCGAGAGAGGAAGAGAGCGGAGGAGAGGAAGGGGAAGAAGGGAAGGAGTGAGGGCGGGAGGGCTGGTTAATTATGGGCCTGGAGCAGCTGAGCTGTGTGTGTGTGTGTGTGTGTGTGTGTGTGTGTGTGTGTGTGTGTGTGTGTGTGTGTGTGTGTGTGCAGCTGAGCTGGCCTGGGTGCAGGGCTGGAGCCACTGGGTCTGGCTCAGGGAGGTCTGGCCACAGACCCCAGTGGTGACGGCACAGAGTCTGGGACAAGTCGCAACGCCAGCCCCGGGTCTGTACTGGAGCATTCCTCACATTCCCCTCCTCCCAGCCCAGCGCTTCCCAGCCCGCCCAGACCAGAGACGCTCTCTCTCACTCTCCCTCTCTCTCTCTCTTTCTCTCTCTCTCTCTCTCTCTCTCTCCTCCTTGTTCCTCTTCTTTTCCCTTCCTTCTTCCTCTCTCACTCACTCTCCTCCATCCTTTTTTCTTCCTCTTTCTCTTCTCTCTCTCTCTCTCCACCCCACTCTCCATCCTTCTCTCTCCTCCTTGTTCCTCTTCTTTTTCCTCCCTTCTCCCTCTCTCTCACTCTCCCCATCCTTCTTTCTTCCTCTTTCTCTCCTCTCTTTCTTCCTCTCTCTCTCCATCCTTCTCTCTCTCTTCCACTGTTCTTCTTTTTCCTTCCTTCTTCCCTCTTTCTGTCCTTTCTCTCTCTCTCTCTCTTGTGCTACTTCTTCCTCTCTCATTCTCTTCCTCCTCTTCTCACTCTCTTTTCCTCTCTGGGGTGCTCTTCCTGTTATTCTCTCCATCCCCCATCTGTGTGTTGTGCCCATCAAAGATCATATGGTTTATCTCTGTGTGTGGTGGCTGTTGGCGGGTATATGTCACAGTGTATGTATGTATGTGTGTGTGTTTGTGTGTGCGGGTGGGTGTGTGTGTTTGTGTGTTTCTGTGTGTGTGTGGTGTGTCAGATGCTCTAGATAGCAGTATAATTACACTGATAGGGACATGACTCATCTTTTATTTTCCTTTGTGTGTGTGTGTGTGTGTCGATGCGTGTGCCTGTATACTGTATGTACATTATGTGTGTGTGTGTGTGTGTGTGTGTGTGTGTGTGTGTGTCGTTATACAGTATGTGTGTGTGCGTGCCTGTATATGTGTGTGTGTGTGTGTGTGTGTGTATGTGTGTGTGTGCATGCCTGTATACTGTATGTGTGTGTGCATGCCTGTTTATGTTTTGTGTGTGTGCGTGCCTGTATATACAGTATGTGTG
>NC_085015.1:7493025-7500525 GCF_963854185.1 Sardina pilchardus | reverse complement strand
CCTGTGAGCCGAGATCCAGCCGGTTTTTGATGCTGAAGAAAGTAGTCCGGCAAGTTTCTGGGTTCACGAAAGTAAAGTGTTTTTCTTCTCAAAACCATACGTGTTCAAAAGAGTGATATATTTGCACCACAAAAACGTTGTCCAGGAAAAATTCAAACCTCGTTATCTTGGCACTATTTTTCTCGATTCCTATCACTGCGCGCTACTGACAGCTGGACAACGTTTTTGTGGTGCAAATATATCACTCTTTTCAACGCATATGGTTTTGAGAAGAAAAACACTTTACTTTCGTGACCCCAGAAACTTGCTGGACTACTTTCTTCAGCATCAAAAACGATCAATAACCGGCTGGATCTCGGCTCACAGGACGCTGTCGGGGGGGTAAGTCAGTGCTGATGCACAACGTTGCTGACAGGGAACCCGTATAACTTCGTGTCTTAAAACCCGAACTATCCCTTTAATCTCAACCTCTCCATTCTTGCTAACTTGTAGTGCTTTGTTGTGTGTTAACCTTCAGCATGACCTCAAATGCACTGTGCAATTATTTGATGCTGAAGATCAGGGTGTATTGACATGTTGCGATGTGACTGTGGCGCGTAGAGCGCTCGCTCTCGAGGTGGAGACTTGGGCAAGACACGTCGGCCCCTTTGTGAAAGGCATCCAGGCATCGGCGCGGCGGCCTGGTGGTTTGGCTGAGGCTCAAGCTCCTGCCTTGCTCTTTGGTACACGCTGTACCAACCAGACAGTCGGCTTGCCTTTCAAAACCTGCTTTCTCAATGCGTAGTGTGTTGTATAATGCGCACGGTGTGTGTGTGTGTGTGTGTGTGTGTGTGTGTGTGTGTGTGTGTGTGTGTGTGTGTGGTGTGTGTGTGTGTGTGTGTGTGTGTGAGTGTGTGTTTGCACATGCGTGTGTGTGTGTGTGTGTTTGTTTGCACGAGTGTGTGTGTGTGTGCAAACAGTCAGTGTAACATATTTTAAAGGGTTCAGTCTGTATGTTTTGTTAGATATGTTCCAATCTCACCGTGCCACCATGCATCATGCCATTTCACCTGTTCTCGACCTACCTGTTCACAACCTGTTCTCAGGCTACCTGAGAGTCAAGGATGTGGACTGTTCTAGGTCCTGGTAGGGCCCGGGGGCAGTTAAACGCATGCTGGGGGTATTTGGTTGGAAGCAACTCCTCCTGCTCCAGAGCCAAAACCACACCAGGCTTTTCCCCTGTAGCCAGACTATAGTCTGTACGAGCGTGTGTGTGTATGTGTTTTATGTGTGTGTGTGTCTGTTTGTGTGTGCATGTGTGTGTCTGTGTGTGTGTGTGTGTGTGTGTGTGTGTGTGTGTGTGTGTGTGTGTATTTTTTGTGTGTGTGTGTGTGTGTGTGTGTGTGTCTGTGTGTGTGTGTGTGTGTGTGTATTTTTTTTTTGTGTGTGTGTGTGTGTGTGTGTGTGTGTGTGTGTGTGTGTGTGTGTGTGTGTGTGTGTGTGTGTTTGTGTGTGTGAGATAGATACAGTCTGCATTATACAGTATATCTGTATGCTTAACCCTTAACCCTTTAAGGCAACCTAAATCATACGCTGTAATCATAGTGTTATAGGGTTTCACTGTGTTGCCATTGGGGCTCTGGTAATCTTAAAACGCTCACATTTCTCACAGAGAGACATTTATGATTGACAAGGTAAACCAGGTAAAACTAACCCCCCCCCCCCCCCCCCCCCCCCCGACGTTACCTGGCCAACTGCGGCTGCAAGTCTGGCGTCAGCCCAGTCTCACTCCTACTCTCTCTGCGGTCGCGTGAGACAAGATGAGTCGTAAAAAACCCGTTCTCACCACCACCCCCCCCCCCTCCCCCTCCCCCTCCCCGACTGCCAACAGCCACCCCCGTGTCTTTCTCTTGCACAACTACGTCTCGCTGTCTGTCCGTACCACTCCCCACATAAATCTCACGACTTTGTTTTGGCGCCGCTCCACATATTCACCAGGATTCTCCCTGGTATTCTAATGTTTAAGTGGAAGAGTCGGCTATGTTTGTCTTTATTTATTTACTTTTGTCCCTTTTTTTTCCGCCTTGCCTTGCTTTAGTCGTCCAGAAGCCGAGCTCATCATGGCTTTTTCTTCCTGCTTGGGGTTTGGAAAACGATCGCTTCGCTGATAAAATCGTTGTGGATGGATCAAAGAGCGACGGCGATGAGTCACGTCGGTTGTTTCTCCTGCAACACCGTTTAGAGCTCAGCAGGGTTTAGCCGTGCCTTCACGCTTGTTTTAGAAGTGAAGCGAGCCTATAGCATAGCTTGAAGGTTCAGACCTGGAGGGGGTTTAAGGATATTTTTTCTTCTTCAACTTTTTTTTTTTTTTTTTTTGAAACCACATTTGAGCGCTCTATTTTATTAGGCTGTGGTGTTGAGGAAGAGGGTCTCGGCATACTCTCCTCACGGTGCAATGGAAAAACCCATCCAAGTCTGAGAGAGAAGAGAGAGAAGAGAGAGAGAGAGGAGAGGAAGAGAGGGATGTTAGAAGGTTTGGAGAGAGAAAAAAGAGAGGAGGGGGTGGGTGGGCGATGCATAATCCACTAGCACTGGGTGGTGCTGTTGAGCTACTGAGCTTGTGTTCTGATGGTGGTCTGCCATGGGCTATGTTTAAAGTCTTTCAGTCACTTTAGTATATTTTTCCATATCAGACATGAAATTCTTATCATTTTTGTTCAACCGCCACATTATTTTATATATCATAGCAACATTCATGCAAAAGGTTATGTAGTGAAAACAATCATCTAAGTCATGACATGCAAATTAATTAGGTTAAGTTATTTTAATGAGCCAGCTTCACTGGTTTTATTGACTATATGGTTTATATGTTGGCCTTCTAACCTAAGGAAAAGAGGTTTGTTTTATTTTAAACCAGTCCCCATGCGATGAGAGGAATATAAGATATAGGCAAGAAATTAGATGAATACCCTAACGGCCACCAATCCTGGGTGGAGGTCCCAGGACCACATGATAATTCAGTCAGTTTGACACATTATCAGACAAAAATCTCTCTCTTTTTTTTTATTCAAAAGGTTTTACACACTGTTACAAAATCGAACATTCCTCAAAGTCACCCTCAGCCATCTGACTCATGAGAATGAGTGTGCTATTGTCCTGTACAAAGCAGACTGCTAAATTGCACACTGTATGTAGACATTTTGGACAAATTGGTTTCAAGAAATCAATTTACAAACTGAGTTTTCAAGTCACAAATATACATCGCTTCTGAGGGTTCAGGACAACAAACACACAGATGCACACAAGCTGAACACACAAACTATGAAAACAATGAGAATACGGGTTGTCCTCCAGCATTATGGAATTTGATTTATGCCGTGACCCAGAGTTTATACGAAATCCAAGAAATCTCTAAATTGAAGGTCTAGCCCAGGCGGTCAATTACCCAGTACAGCTTTTGACATTTGCATCGTTGCATACAGAACCTGTGGTTCCTTTGCGGTCGACTGTGAGGTTTGCCGCAGAACCCTGGCTTTGGTTTTCAGAATTTATTCAACAGTTATGATTTTCAAATGTCCTACGGGGCGCAGACAAAAGAGCGGCTGTATTTGTCTGCACGAAAAGGAACAGTGGTGAAACGAAGAACACAAACTCGAGCGAGCAGAGCCATCTTTCGTCCGAGCCGCCTGCCGTCCACAGCCTCCAGAGGGACAGAGGACACCCGGTCATTTACTCTGCGGTCGAGTGGACGTGAGACTTACACATTGGCCAACTCAGGGTTAGCATTGTATTGGGGCCTTAGTGTGTGTCATGAGGTCTCTATGTCTGTGTTCGATGTGTGTCATGAGGTCTCTCTGTCTCTCTCTCTCTCTGTGTGTGTGTGTGTGTGTGTGTGTGTGTGTGTATGTATGTGTGCGTGCGTGCGTGCGTGCGCGTGCGTGCGTGCGTGCGTGCGTGCGTGTGTGCGTGCGTGTGTGTGTGTGTGTGTGTGTGTGTGTGTGTGTGTGTGTGTGTGTGTGTGTGTGTGTGTGTGTGTGTGTGTGTGTGTGTGTGTGTGTGTGTGTGGTACAGTGTGTGTGTATGTGTGAATGTATGATGCATGTGCTTATTACCAGGTGCTTATTAGTTCTTGTTGCCTCGATGACTCTGCTCTTTACTCTTCTAGTGTTTGTGTGTGTGTGTGTGTGTGTGTGTGTGTGTGTGTGTGTGTGTGTGTGTGTGTGTGTGTGTGCGTGTGCGTGTGCGTGTGCGTGTGTGTGTGCGTATATCTTCAGGGAATATAGAGCATTAGAAAGGGGTCTTGAGAAGTTAGCTGATTGTGATGATCACAGGGCAGCTTTGTGTTTCCATGGCACTGTGTCACACTAGGGCTGAAGGCTGCATCTGAACTGTCTCTCTGAGTGTCTGTCTGAATCTGAATATTTCTGTGTGTCTACAGTATATTGAGTCTGTCTGTATGTCTATCAGAATCTGTCTGTCTGTGTGTTAACATACATTGAATCTGTCTGTCTGTGTGTCTATACTGAATCTGTCTGCCTGTTTCTATCTGAATCTGATTCTCTGTGTCTATTGAATCTGTCAGTCTATATCTACCTGAATCTGTCTGTCTGTGTCTGAATCTACAGTATCTGTATGTCTGCCTGTTTCTATCTAGACCTGTTTGTCTGTGTGTCTATATTGAATCTGTCTGTGGTTTGTTTGTTTGTTTTCCAGCTAAGAGAGAGAGAGGTGTGTTTATTTACACACCTTTATTAAAACAATATTGGATATTCAAATGCAACAGAATAAAACCATTGACAAGTGCTACTGCCTCAAGCAAGAGAGAGAGGAAGAGAGAGAGGGAGAGAGAGGGAGCGAGAGAGGAAGAGAGAGAGAGGAAGAGAGAGGATGCCCTGTACCCAGTAGCTCATCCTCCTTACGCTCCACTAGGTCCATTGTCACTCCTCTCTATCAAAGGAAGTACTGTCTCCCTTCATTCCTTGATCTCTGATCTTCTCTTACCTGGGGGACACACCTGTCACACACCTGACATCACTCGGCCACAAAGACACATACACACACACACACACACACACACACACACACACACACACACACACACACACACACACACACACACACACACACACACAAGCCCAGGACCTCTCACTTGCCCATCAGTTTTGGAAAAGAGGGATCTGTGTGTGTGTGTGTGTGTGTCTGTGTGTGTGTGGAGGTAAACAATCCCTCATCGTCCCGTCAGGAGCGGATTCCTGGGTGTTGACGGCGCCACTTCCTCAGCTGTCGGAGGGCCAGTGACGGAGAGGCAGCGAGGGGGATGAGTAACCGTTAGCCACGGGGCACGGAGGCAGGCCGATGCCTGCCACTCCCCCCCCCCCCCCTCCTGCTCTCACAGTTAAAATATTATCATCGGATATTAGAGCAGTTATTTGTGTCGTCTGATAGCATTATGATTTATGGCCAAAGTGAGTCTCGTTCGCGTTGTTTCTCTTCACCCTACAGGGTGTGTGTGTGTGTGTGTGTTTGTGTGTGTGTACATACATGATACAGTAGGTTAGCCTTAATAATGTGCTGTTTAATTGTCAGGTACGTGCAATGCTTAAGCTGTCAAGTCAATTTGTTATCTCATTTATTGTTTTCTCTGGGTATTGTTACAGTAAGTTAGGATACAGGTTAGTGGAGTAATCTTAAATGTAATGGGCCATTCTCGCTACAATGACAAGGTGACAACTGCCTAGAGGTAATATTGTCTTTGGGGCGCTTCTGTTAGCAGATAGTCATTGCCTGTTTGAAATGTGGCCATGTTTAGTGTTTGACTTTATTGTGATTCTCCCGCTCTGTGGTCATCTTGTGGCCCTGCGTGTCTCCTCGTTTCCTACAGAGGAAATGTACTTGGACCTCAGAGGATGTTTGTCTGAGCGTTTAACAATAAACAGGGCAGATTCAGTGAATAAAAAAAAACACACAGACTGCTGAAAGGACCTGTCAACAGTGTGAGTCACTCCGCTAGAGACAGCCAAGGGAATTTCAGGACAGTGCAACACCTAACCGCTCAAAAAGGCTTCCCCCCCCTCGCGGAGCATCCAGATCAAACTGTTGTTATGAGATCATCTGGGGCTGTGCAGTGAACAGCATCCACACTCGGGCACCCCGGAGTTTAAGAGCGTGACAAGACCTTATGACACCTTTAATAAATATTTGGTTAGATTTTTGCTAATGATGATAAATAATGTTTATCGTCCCTCCTGCTCTCCTGTATATTTCTGGAGAACTGTCTCCTCAAACTGTTAACGAGTGTGAATGTTTGTGAAGAACTCTTGGCAAACCAGAAACTGTTTGCAGACGACCTACGGAAAGTTACCACCTCTGTTCTCCATCTTCTCCTCTCCTCTCCTCTCCTCTCCCCTCCTCTCCTCCTTCTCCTCTCCTCTCCTCTCCTCCTTCTCCCCTCTCCTCTCCTCTCCCACCCTCTCCTCTCGTATCTCCATCTTGAATTGCCCTTGAGGGATCAATAAACTATCTATCTATCTATCTATCTATCTATCTATTTATCTCTCCCGCTCCCCTCCTCTCCTCTCCTCTCCTCTCTGCTCCTCTCCTCCTCCTCTTCCTCTCCTCCTCTCTATTGTTCCTGCTCTGTGTTGTAAAAGGTGAAAGGTCAACTGCACCTGAGGCTGCCCATTCTTACACACAAATGCGCTTTTTCTTTCTGCCGCCAAAACGAGCACTTTAGGCTCGCGTGCAGCGGGCTTAGAGACACAATGGCCGCCCTGATCCACCTTAACGGACAAAGCTGGCCAGCTCTCACCTGTAACGGACAAAGCTGGCCAGCTCTCACCTGTAACGGACAAAGCTGGCCAGCTCTCACCTGTAACGGACAAAGCTGGCCAGCTCTCACCTGTAACGGACAAAGCTGGCCAGCTCTCACCTGTAACGGACAGCAGGAGGGGCAGGGATCTCCTACCTGTGCTGCTCTTCACCGTAAACAATAGTTATGCAAAGATGTGGAGACACAGACAGACAGGGGAAATACATCACTGTGTGTGACTGATCATGAATATACAGTAAACAAAAGTCACACAAATACACAATAGACAGACAGACAGACAGACAGACAGACAGACAGACAGACAGACAGATAGATAGATAGATAGATAGATAGATAGGTGAACATGAAAATCCTTATCATTTGCTTGTTCAGCTGTGAGGTGTGGCAGTTGCGGTGCAACAAGAAAATACAACTGTATCAGTTGGACTTTGTTCAAATAACAGCAACATGAGAAGATTCCTGACATCTTTTACTGTAAGATAAACAGACTCCTCAAGGTGTAATATTTCTCAAGTTTGGAACAGCGAGTTCAGATAGATTATGTTTAATGTGGTGGTGGAAAGCGTAAAAAAAGACTCCTTCTGATCTAGTGTTTCTCCGCTGGTGTGCTTGTCCTTCAGGGTGCTGCGCTGTAAATGTTTTAAATGTGTGAGTTGTTGGAGAGCGTCACTGCTGTGAGAGGGGCCTGCCCA
>NC_085015.1:7480525-7485525 GCF_963854185.1 Sardina pilchardus | reverse complement strand
AACAACACAAAAAAAAGGCATAATGCAATGTTCAGATGTCTCCATGGTAAAGCCCTCTTGTCATGCCTTTTGACAGCATTCTATCTACGGAGAATAATGGTTGTCGGTGGTTCTCACCAGCAGGCATTCTGATGGCGCAAGCATGCTTTTGAACAGAAGGACAGACACTCTTAGGGTGCAGCAGGCATGGGGCTTGGCTTCATATTCCCAGGGATGGGGACAAATCTAAAACAAATCTAAAACCATCCGCCACAGCTTACCTGGCACAAACATAGCTAGTACAGTGAATCTAACATACCTACATATGAGCAGTGGTTTCTGTTGACGACCGCACATCACCAGCACCTGCAAAGCTAGCTGGAATATGGAGGCCCATGAGAGCTGGTGGTGGATATGGAGGCCCATGAGAGCTGGTGGTGGATATGGAGGCCTATGAGAGCTGGTGGTGGTGCTGGAATATGGAGGCCCATGAGAGCTGGTGGTGGTGGAATATGGAGGCCCATGAGAGCTGGTGGTGGTGGAATATGGAGGCCCATGAGAGCTGGTGCTGGAATATGGAGGCCCATGGGAGCTGGTGGTGGTGCTGGAATATGGAGGCCCATGAGAGCTGCTGCTGGTGCTGGAATATGAGGCCCATGGGAGCTGGTGGTGGGATATGGAGGCCCATGGGAGCTGGTGCTGGGATATGGAGGCCCATGGGAGCTGGTGCTGAAGTATGGAGGCCCATGGGAGCTGGTGCTGGGATATGGAGGCCCATGAGTGCTGGTGCTGGTGGGATATGGAGGCCCATGAGTGCTGCTGGGATGTGGAGGCCCATGAGAGCTGGTGCTGGTGGGATATGGAGGCCCATGAGAGCTGGTGTTGGGATATGGAGGCCCATGAGAGCTGGTGGTGCTGGTGGTGGAATATGGAGGCCCATGAGTGCTGGTGGGATATGGAGGCCCATGAGAGCTGGTGCTGGTGGGATATGGAGGCCCATGAGAGCTGGTGGTGGGATATGGAGGCCCATGAGTGCTGGTGGTGGGATATGGAGGCCCATGAGAGCTGGTGGTGGGATATGGAGGCCCATGAGAGCTGGTGGTGGGATATGGAGGCCCATGAGAGCTGCTGGAATATGGAGGCCCATGAGAGCTGGTGGTGGTGGTGGGATTTGGAGGCCCATGAGAGCTGGTGCTGGTGGGATATGGAGGCCCATGAGAGCTGTTGCTGGTGGAATATGGAGGCCCATGAGAGCTGGTGCTGGAATATGGAGGCCCATGAGAGCTGCTGGTGCTCGGCTTGTGGTCAGCTGGGCGTTCTCACAGTCAGTCCAGACATGTTTAGGGGACCAGGAGAGAACCATGGGATTTAACCACCCTCCACCAAAGAACACCACCAGCAACCACCCCTCCCCCTACACACACACACACACACACACACCCCACCCTTATCATTTCCTCCATCTAATGACTTGGGGAAGGCACTGAAGGAGAAACCGCATCAAATGGGCCTAACCCCCCAACTACCCCCCCCCCCCCCCCCCACACTCTACACACACACACACACACACACACACACACAAACAGATGCACACTTACTCTCTCTCACACACTCACACACATGTATACACATACAAACACACAAACACACAGACACACTCCCCCCCCCCCCCCCCCCCAGCTCCTAGGCAGATCTGTAGTTCACGTACAGTGTGCAGGAAGTGATTAAGTGCGGCAGATCAAAGGCGTTGGACACGATAAACATTCCTTCCCGGGACGAGGAGCTCCAGGCTACAGCTCGCTTCCTCTCTTCACCAACTTCCACCACACACGCCTCCCCTCCCTCTTCCCTCCCTCCATCCATCCCTCCCTCCCTGCCTTGCCTGCCTACCCTGCCCTGCTTGCCTGCCTGCCTGCTTAGTTTGCCTGCGTGCACACACATTGATGCCACATGATGGTGAGGATGAGTCCATCTTGACAATGCAGGAAGTGTGTGTGTGTATGTGTGTGCGTTTGTGTGTGTGCACTCATGTGTGTGGAGAACAGAGGATGTATGTGTTTGGTGTGTGTGTGTGTGTGTGTGTGTGTGTGAGAGAGAATGAATAAACATGTGTGTTTATGTGTGTGTGTAGAACAAGAGAAGTAAGTGTGTGTGTGTGTGGTAGGGGGTAGCAAATGTGTATACGTGTAAGTCTAAATACAGTATGCAGTGAATACAAATACAAATTGAAAGTGGAGAGTACAGTGTGTGTGTACTGTACGTGTTTATGTGTGTTTGAGATTTCTGTTTGCCAGGTGTGTGTGTGTGTGTGTGTGTGTGTGTGTGTGTGTGTGTGTGTATGCTGCACACACTGGTGCTGTCCAGACCGGCTAGTCCGACCACAGACATGTCTGGCTTATCTAGCCAGGCACCAGGGCACCCGCTCCATGGCCCTCTCTAAACACACACTTCCTGATCTCCATATCTCCACACAACTACCACCACTACTGTCCAGAATACCCCCAAACACCCCCAAACACCCTCACATACTTAACTACCACCACTACTGTCCAGAATACCCCCAAACACCCCCAAACACCCTCACATACTTAACTACCACCACTACTGTCCAGAATACCCCCAAACACCCCCACATACTTAACGTCCTCAAGTATACTTAAATGTCACATATCACACATTTACATTCATTATACATGTATACGACATTTCACATTATCTCATTTCAACTTGTAAACTGTAATAACAAACACTTCTCTTGAATGTTGGACCTTAGCAAGTCCTCACTCATTACCCTATATAAGTATACTTACACAGCATATTGATTAGTATACTTATAGTAGACCAACACTTACAGCCTGAAGTGTAAATATATGGTATAGCAGTATACTTATTGTGGGCCAACACTTTTAACCAGTGTAAGTAAATGTTATATTAGTATACTTATAGTAGGTCAACAATTATAGCCTGCAGTGTAAGTATACTTATAATACAGAATATTATATTAGTCTACTTAGGCTAACAGAGCCTGCAATGTAAGTACAGTATTGTGTATTTAAGCCGCAGGACAGTGTTTTATGCAAGTTAAAGGAAACACAACAATATTAATACCATATTAACTGCCCTGGGTATTAACCTCATAGCACAAGAAGCTTTGCCAAATCAGTGGATAAGCCGCGGCTAATAGTTGGGAAATTAGCGGTATACTTATAATCTCCATTAGATACTATTGCGAAAAGGGTTGCTACAGTATGACTGCGATCTTGACTGAACCGTCTTGTGTGTGGGAATGTGGGTCATGCCTCCCCTCCGTGCTCTCTGCAGCAGGGTACCTGTGACTGCAGAGCACAGCTAATAGTTTGCTGATTTCACACATGGTTCTGTTGTTGTTGTGCAGCTGGTCTGTTAACGGACTGCCATTGGGAGTTTATTAGTGGACCAGCTGCAGTTGGAAGTGTGTATGTGTGTGTGTGTGTGTGTGTGTGTGTGTGTGTGTGTGTGTGTGTGTGTGTGTTTGTGTGTGAGAATATGTGAGAGAGAGAGGAACAGTGAGCGGAAATGCGAGGTGGGAAACCTCTACGTCCAGATGACGTCAAGCAGATTGGATGAAAACGTTAGCACACTTTGCCTGCTCCCGCTACACATAAGTCATTCGGAGTGTACATGTACGTGCCTCTTCGCCACTGCGTCACAGTTTCCGGTGCTTACCGTAAAAACATCCGTTGCATTTCACAATGGCACCCATATGACTAGTTCATGTAAAGTATCTGTATGTATCTTGCTGTATTTGCAAATGTAATGATAGTATAGAATAAAACTATAAGAGATAACTTAAATTATAAAGCTTCTGATAAGTTAATTAATTGTTTGATAAATTATCATTTGTATAATCTTAAAGATATGATATATTTTCTAAATGTTATTATTGTAATCATTTGATTTTATAATAATTATAACATTGTTTTAATAATGTTATTTCATAGTAGTGATTGTATTGCTACATTTTAGATTTTTGTATAAGCTATGACAAAGAGAAACCTAATCTCACCCTTTTTTTATAATTCACAGTTTTTTTTATTTTAAAACATAGTGCAAAATGACAGTTAAGCCGGTACCGTCACACCCATACTGTATAGTGTATACGTATATATATCTATGGTCACACCAATGTGATGGGAATGTTGGAAATTGAATTTTCTAAAGAATATCTGGGCTCATTGAATTGAACATGGACATTTAGAACCTTACTTTGTTGCGGAACAGAATCTTCTGTTAGAACCTCCAAAACTTAATGACGGCCGGAGAGCAACGTCAATGAGTGATGAAAGTGTCTTGTTCAAGAGACTGAAGTTTATATTTGTTTGTTTATTTATTTATTTATTTAAAAGGGGCTTTGTGTACATTAATCAACACGCTTGTTCATACACGTAAATGTAATGCACCAGATTTAGTAATTTAAGCTCATTTTCATCAGTATTCCCTGGCAGGTTGATGTGAGAAGAGAACGGAATGGAGAAAATAAGAAAGCTATTGTTAGACATGCGGGAGCATTGAGCTTCTCCGATGATATTTGAGCTCAGGAACTTACTGATAATACATTAGCATCAGAATCAGCAAATAGATTCATTTGATTAATGATTATTAATTGTATTGAATTAGCTTGAGTTAGACTTAGAAATAGGGCCTCACAGTATTTCAGTGAAGGATTATATGTAATGTTGAATCTATGTGCAGCCTGACACTAAACATCACTTGAGAGTTTATTGAGCATGGAGGCAGTGTAAAAAAAGAGTGGGTTTGTTTTTGTTACATCAAGTGGAACCACTCACCTCAACGCACACACACACACACACACACACACTGGGAGAGAGGGAGAGAGAAAATGATCCATCATTCCTCGTCGGCTGCCGCTGAATGGGAGATCACACGGGTTCTCGGGAGATCTGAAAGAGGCCATTATCTTCAATTGGGTCTTGTCAGGAAGAGCAGCCCCTTAATAAGATGCCCCCCCACCCCCACATAAA
>NC_085015.1:7450525-7475525 GCF_963854185.1 Sardina pilchardus | reverse complement strand
GGCTGGAGATCGTCAGGGAAGTGGCGCTGCGTTGCTAGGAAGCATTAAGTAATTGCTCTGGTTTGGGTCGGTTGGAGACGAGCGGGCCGAGCAGCGCTCTGAGATAAAGCAGCAGCGCGGCGGCCATGTTTGGGCCTCTCCTTCCTCACAGGAAGTGCCTGGCAACCGGGACAGGAAGTCTGTGTGGGATAAACACTCCGTGATACACACCGAGCACGATCGAGCCACGTTTGGAGGAAGCCGAAGGTGTTGCGGATATCCGATCGGACAATTAGACGTCCACACCTCACTGATCTGAAGTCAGAGACAGCATGACAGGTCCTGGCTCCTCCCTGAAGTGTTTGTGGTGTTTATGAGTTACAGTCATTTCCTGTGTTTTAGTCGCATTGTGTATAAGCCACAGGACAGTCTTTCATATAAACTAAAAAAACATATTAATACCATATTACAGTAACTGCCCCCGTGTATTGACCTCATAGCTGAAGAAATTTTGCTAAATCAATGTATTAGCCGTGGCTAATAGTTGTGAACTTACGGTTCGTACAGTAGTATCCATGGGTAAGTGTTGTTATGCGTGTGTTATGGAGATACAGTAGACACTGGCGTACTGTAAGGAGGTTGTGAGAGTAGACAGTCTTTCTCTCTCATGCTCTTGGCCTCCTGACTTCTCTCTAGAGTCTAATGTGTAATTGTATCTCACACTTATTTCCCTCTCAGTCTTGAAGAGAGAGAGCCCATTGCTTTGGTGCGTGTGTGTGTGTGTGTGTGTGTGTGTGTGTGTGTGTGTGTGTGTGTGTGTGTTTGTTTCTGTATGTATGGGTGTGTGTGTCTGTATGTGTGTGTGAGTTTGTGTGTGTGTGTGTGTGTGTGTGTGTGTGTATGTGTGTGTGTGTGTGTGTGAAGAGGAAAGTAATTGTGAGAAGCTTAAAGCCCTTGGAGATGCTCTGTTTAATATCAGCTTCAGAACCCCTACACACATCTACAGCCCTGCGGCCTTGAACTCTCCTTGTGGGATATGGGATGGGTCTCTCTCTCTCTTTCTCTCTCTCTCTGCCAGATCCACACACACACACGCACACACACACACACACACACACACACACACACACACAAACACACACACACACACACTACACTCACACACACACACATGGACACATACACATTCAAAAACACAGTTTGGGTCTCTTTCTGTCTCTCTCTCTGCCAGATCCACACACACACACACACACACACACACACACACACACTTACGCAAAATTCACTTGCATATATGTCCTACCAACACTTGAATTTGCATCTGAAGACTCTCTGGAGCCTGTAATCGTTTTTTTTTTTTGTTTTTTTTTACTTAGGCAGGTAATTAGCATAACCGTTTGTATTGCTTTAAGTTGATTTGCAAGGCGGTCACTAAATATTTGTCAGTTTCTAACGTGTGAAATTAATGATGAAAACCTTTATACAATTAATATGTTCACATACACACATTTAACAGATGCTTAGCTTGGTAATGGCATTTGGATACCCAATATTGTTATTGTTGTTTTAGCCCTTTTTTTAATTAATCGCTTAAATTAGACACACACACACACTCACACATACGCACATACAAGCATTCATCCAGCTGCCAGATCCATTGCTGCTTCTGCTGTTTCTTTTCCTCAATACTTGGATGAAGTTTGAAACGTGTGAGTGTGAAACACAAGTCAGCACACTGATACTGGCTTCCTGTTCTGTGTAAGACACATGTGATCACACCACGTAGAAGATGTTGAAGATGAATAGCCAAACCCAGCCACCTAGTTTCACTTCTTGCACTTTATATTTGCACTATCTGACCATTGCTCTGTTTACTCTTGTATTGTGTTTTATATGTGTTTGTGTGTTTTTATGTCTTATAATGATTATTTATTGTATGTGTGCACCCAGTGGAGTAGCGCTCTAATCTCGTTGTATTGCAAAGTACAATGACAATAAAGGCATTCAATTCAATTCATGTTTACATGCTACGCAGGCCTAGTACATTACATTAGTCGAAAATGTCGATTAGTCGATTCTATATGAAAATGCTGTGATTGACCTTTGCCCCCTGAACCTAAAGTTAGGCACAGCGATGCACTTATATTCATTAAAATGTCCTGCATAAAAAACGTGGATAGTCATCGGTCAAATGAGTACATGCATGTATGAACAGCTGTGGTCTTTACAGCCATAGACATCTACAATAAATCACATTTTTGTCATATCATCATCATCATCATCATCATCATCATCATCGTCATCATGTTAATGGCATCATGTTAAGACTCAGGGTCCATTGGATTGAGTTCATTATATTGGAATTGGGATATATTACACTACAATACAATGAAATACAATACAATGGGATATATTACACTACAATACAATACAATATTCCTCTCCACCCGCAAACTAATACACAACTATTATCAACAGTGTCTCTGCTAGAGAGTTGGGGCCCAGCAAAAGGATACCGTTTTAAGGGTATAGAATATGGTATGGGCCCTGCAAAAGGATATAGATTTATATAGATTTAGATATAGATTTATATAGATTTAAGGGTATAGAATAAGATGTTGGCCCTGCAAAAGGATACAGATTTAAGGGTATAGAATAGAATATGATATAGGCGCAGTGGTGTAACTGGCTCCAGCGTCTATACCATATTCCCGTAACCGTTGCACAGGGACTTGGGGTTTGGGTTTGAGCCCAGCCCGGGTCATTTCCTGGTCCCACCCCATCTCTCTCTCCCACTCACTTCCTGTCACTCACTTCATTGTCCTGATGAATTAAAGGCATAAAAAGCCCTGATTGTGCGACTGGTCGCATCTCTGTTGAGTCCGTAACACAGTGCCCTAACTGGATGCAAATGTCTGACTATCGCATGGCACTGAAGATTGTGCGTCCACACGGAGTCCTCCACATATGGTCCTGGGGTCACTCACAGCCATTTTAGGGGTATGACCTTTGACCTTGGCCAAAGCTCAGTTGGGGTGTCCACTCGAACTGGGGGAAGAGGGGGGGTTGGGGGTATTATCATGGCCTTTGACACACACATAGATCACAGCCACACCAACACACACACACACACACACTCTCTCTCTCTCACACACACACACACACACACACACACACACACACACACACACACACACACACACACAGAAATCTATCCATCCAACACATAAAGATGCTTGAAGATTTGTTCATTATACTACCGTCTGACAGAAGTTCTGTTAAAACGACATGTTGGAGCCGGGTTAGGATTTCGCAATCAAAAGAGTAATCAAACTGATTTTGTTGTTGACAGTCGCTAGCGTCACACATACGGCGTTAGAACACGGCGTGACACACACACCAGTCCACCAGCTTCGTCGCACAACAGTCCAACAACGGTGGCGGGCGCCGTAATGCAAGACGCGGATTTGGCAGCTCTCTGCGTGTCCCTGTAATGACGTCACTTTTCTGAACCAATGAGGGAACAGAAAGCGGTCGAAGGAAATATTCGTGAAGCATCCGCGCACTGTTGGAAAATATCAATTGATTACAAACCCCTGTAAAACCTAATAAATCTGACTCCGCTGAATATGGAAAGTCTCAGTTTAAAGTAAAGTCACTAACCGTAGTAGGTTGATAAACCCACAATATTAGCTGTTTAAGGAGAATGCCTAACTCGTTTTCTTATGACTCTCGTTTAGTCTAGGAATAATGTTTGTGGGTGTCATCCTCGGCCGTTTTATTCGGGCAGTTCCCATTCTAACACAATGACTCGTCCCAGTTCTGAAATAAGGCAGAGGCTACAGTGCTGACTCGGGCCGCTTTGAGCTGCAATACTCTGAAACCCAATAGGTGATACGCCTGGTCTACCAAAACCTTATGTTAGAGGGCTCAGGCTGAACTAAGGTGAGGCCGTCTCGCACGGACCACCCACTGGGGAACTGCCCATCGCTATCTCCCGGTACAATAGTCAGTTCTGCTGTAGTTTACTTCTTCAGTTGATTTAACTTCTACGGCGGCGATAGTTAAATCCTAGTCATTCATTGCGCCAACACCGTTACCTATAACTACCACTCTGGTCTATAAGTACATAGAAAGGCTATGCGGATCAGAGCATAACAATTTATTGGACAGGTACAAGTTATTCATCCAACACATTACAGAAGTACATCTAAATGCAAAGTGTGAAAGTTACTTCAACAGGTTAAAGGAATTACTTAGGCTATCGTGCAAAACAGTCAGAGAATGAAAATACATTACCAGCTCAGAGGATTGAAGACTACACACCTACGGTGTGGGAGCACCTGCATTACAGAATGACTCCCAGAATAATGTGTTGATTTCCCTTTTATAGGTTACCCAGTTTGTGACAGGTTAAGGACATTTGAGAGTAGTCACATGTTTGGAGGTCGACAGGTTAAGGGTTATTCCTTTAGGGATCACATGGGGGATGCTATGGGTGAGACTGAGTACCATTGTTTCCTTCTGTGCTAATCAAATACAACATCACAACGTACACTGCATTTACATTGTCTGTGGGACAGAGACCATTGTGTTCCTCAGTGGGTATCAGTGAAGACAAATACATTGTATTTACATTTCTTGCTTCCAAGCTAGTTTCTCATGTGAAAAGGTAAAAGGTTACTCAAAGTTGCTGTATTTTTCATAGCTAATCAATAGTCCACATTATGATTGAAAGAAATGTCATCAGTCTGAGAATTGGGATCCTTACAGACCTCCCCTTGACCCCCGTGGGTCATCCTAGGATTGGACCAAGTGGGGTTACTAGAATAGGATCCTTAGCAGCTGATTATTGTAGTTTCCATAGAACCAAGGTCAGTTCTTCTGAAGTTGGAGGATAGGGTGCCTGAAGTAGCTCTTTGCCAGGTTCAGGTAGTCCATTTGTAGAATGACCTAGCAGCATTGTGCCAGGTTCGGGTCCGTGTGTTGAATCAATGACCTGTTTCATGAGACTCCTAGAAAGTCTCTGTGTCTTCTTCGAAAGTGTCCTCCCGCCAGGAAGAAACATGAAAGTCTAGCAGGCGTTGTGCTGAGTAGATCAACCCCCCAAGAGTTAATCTTTCTCAGGATACTCCATTGTGTGCTCGACACCTGGATGGCATCAGCATATCCATGCAGTGATTGAACATTGATGAGCTTTGTGTTATTATGGGAGAAAGGTTACCACATAGTACAGATATAACATATTTAGATGTTTCATGACAACAAAGTAAAATAGAAAACAAGGTATCAGTCTCTTTTACAGGTAATTTACAGATAATGTGATCCCATTTTCAGAACTTAATTCTTTACCACTATGCCCGGGGGGTGTAAGGTAGAATTTAGAAAGTCCTGTTAGAGGTAGATTGAGGGAATGTAAAGAAGTTAGTGTAACTGGTGCATACATTTTTCTGCATACATCATGAATGTTGTTAATGACTCTGAATGTTTCTTTACTAACGCCAGTCACCTATCAGGATAAAAGATTTCTATAAGATCACTTAAAGCATTTCTAGGTGACTTGCATAGGCACAAATCTAGCATCTCTTGTCTAGAGGCAATAAACAAATCTTATGCATATACTTTACAAGCTAAGGCATGTTCGATGACACTGATATCTTTGGAAATGGTGTGACTAGTGGTTAGAAACGCCAGCGCTTCAAATTTTACTAGTTTGAAAATATTCTTATTACTAATAGTGAAGTGCTGAAAAACCAGAGGCCTCCTGGTTTACCAACCATACTGAATATTAAGACTAAATCAATACAAGCCTATCTCTATGCATAGTTTTCATCACATTTGTTACAGTGCATATACATATAATGACAATACATTGGTGATATTTAAAGCAATTTCAAAAATAAAACCCAGGATAGCTTACATGTGGAAAATAAAACTGGTTAAAATAAAAGCTAATGTGGCTTATGATAGAGGCGACCGACCCCTCACAGAGGAGTTGTGTAATAACACATAGAGCTATTTCCAGGACACAAAAAGCAATTCTCCTCACTCAATGTTTTGTCAAAAAATCGGGGAAGCACGTCTGTGTCCACTATTAAAGTACGATTTATGTCAAAACGTTGTCAAAAAATCGGGGAAGCACGTCTGTGTCCACTATTAAAGTACGATTTATGTCAAAACGTTTTCGTTCAGAAAAGCACTTATTATCCTAACGCCCGCAGCTAACTGAACAGGATAACTGAAAATAAAACTGGTTAAAATAAAAGTTCATTTGATATCCAAATTGTTTCGTTTTGAGGCTGAGAAAATCAGTCATGTTAAGGCAATGCATTCTTGTTTTTGGACATTAAACTGAAGGCTACACAGATTACAATTCAGCTTTAGGACAATTGAACTACCAACATCTGTACAGTCTATGCTTTATCAGAAATAATTTACAGAGTCTTTGCACTATAACTTTTCAGACATCAGCGTGCAACAAAGTCAGCTTGAAACAAATTGTCTTTAGCTAAACGTATCTTTGGCAATGTGCTTGGAATTAATTTTACAATGATAGCTAGGTAGCCTACATATGTAAGGGTACACAACTGTAAAGTTGCAAAACTGAGTTTATATTTAAATGTTCGCACTAGTCTGCCATTCACGTAATCAACCATGTGTGGATGTCCGCCCCTTGGCAGACTATTGTGACATTAAAAAAAAAAATAGGCTATATAATCAGATGGAAACGTTTGTGTTTCCGAATGTAATTTTACATTTGATCAATTAAGAAGTAAATTAAAGTATCTTACTATGGTGGGATAATGTCAGTCGCATTGTCCGTCAGTGAAAGCATGCATCAAACTGGTTAGAGTATTTGTAAACAGGAATCCGTAAAGTAAACAAATGAAACAACATGTCATGTTATAAAGCTACCTGGTATATATTTAACAGTTATTGTTTAGGGTGATTCACTCTGAGCTTAGGCAACGTAGGATGTTTCTAGACGTACAGTATGATCATATCTCTGACTGTCTGTTACGAATCCCAGTAATTATGGTCTCCAGAATAACAGAGGGTATGTTGACCCATACTACAAATATGTACAACTATAAATGATGTGGCTGATCATAACTTGTCCTCAAAACTGGTCTTAAAAATAATACAATACTCACGACAGCTGTAGACAGGGAAGGAGTTTAAATCCCACATTGGTAGTCTGCGTCACTGCGTAAAAACTGAATATTGCGCGGAGCTTACTTCTTACACGTGATTGGTTTAAACGAGGTCACGTGTCCTCACACGGGGCACCACCTGTAATGACGTCACTTTTCTGAACCAATGAGGGAACAGAAAGCGGTCGAAGGAAATATTCGTGAAGCATCCGCGCACTGTTGGAAAATATCAATTGATTACAAACCCCTGTAAAACCTAATAAATCTGACTCCGCTGAATATGGAAAGTCTCAGTTTAAAGTAAAGTCACTAACCGTAGTAGGTTGATAAACCCACAATATTAGCTGTTTAAGGAGAATGCCTAACTCGTTTTCTTATGACTCTCGTTTAGTCTAGGAATAATGTTTGTGGGTGTCATCCTCGGCCGTTTTATTCGGGCAGTTCCCATTCTAACACAATGACTCGTCCCAGTTCTGAAATAAGGCAGAGGCTACAGTGCTGACTCGGGCCGCTTTGAGCTGCAATACTCTGAAACCCAATAGGTGATACGCCTGGTCTACCAAAACCTTATGTTAGAGGGCTCAGGCTGAACTAAGGTGAGGCCGTCTCGCACGGACCACCCACTGGGGAACTGCCCATCGCTATCTCCCGGTACAATAGTCAGTTCTGCTGTAGTTTACTTCTTCAGTTGATTTAACTTCTACGGCGGCGATAGTTAAATCCTAGTCATTCATTGCGCCAACACCGTTACCTATAACTACCACTCTGGTCTATAAGTACATAGAAAGGCTATGCGGATCAGAGCATAACAATTTATTGGACAGGTACAAGTTATTCATCCAACACATTACAGAAGTACATCTAAATGCAAAGTGTGAAAGTTACTTCAACAGGTTAAAGGAATTACTTAGGCTATCGTGCAAAACAGTCAGAGAATGAAAATACATTACCAGCTCAGAGGATTGAAGACTACACACCTACGGTGTGGGAGCACCTGCATTACAGAATGACTCCCAGAATAATGTGTTGATTTCCCTTTTATAGGTTACCCAGTTTGTGACAGGTTAAGGACATTTGAGAGTAGTCACATGTTTGGAGGTCGACAGGTTAAGGGTTATTCCTTTAGGGATCACATGGGGGATGCTATGGGTGAGACTGAGTACCATTGTTTCCTTCTGTGCTAATCAAATACAACATCACAACGTACACTGCATTTACATTGTCTGTGGGACAGAGACCATTGTGTTCCTCAGTGGGTATCAGTGAAGACAAATACATTGTATTTACATTTCTTGCTTCCAAGCTAGTTTCTCATGTGAAAAGGTAAAAGGTTACTCAAAGTTGCTGTATTTTTCATAGCTAATCAATAGTCCACATTATGATTGAAAGAAATGTCATCAGTCTGAGAATTGGGATCCTTACATCCCTAAACTAAATACTTAATTAAGTATTACTATGGAGGACTCTGAGGGTGGCTCTCCAGTGAACAAGGGACAAAACAGCGGTGCCAAAGCCCGGGTGAATTATTCACACGTCCTCAATGGGGATCTCTGCGCCCGCCCGTCTACGGTGTCCGCTAAGAACCCCGACCTTGGGCTTAGCGGACACCCATGACGTAATGGCGTCCATTGTGAGAGTGCTACTGTAGCAGGACAATGGAGGAGGGGATAGTCCCCAGTCTCCCCTCCGCCAGCGCTCGGCTCACAGGAGGACACCTCAGTACACACGCGTTGGGCCAGCAGACACACACACACACACACACACACACATATACACACACACACATACACATATACACACACACACACACACACATATACACACACACATACACATACACACACACACACACACACACACACACACAGTGTAATGAATAAGAGATATGTGATGAAATGCGTTGTGATCAGATGTGATGCAACTGTGTTGCATTGTGATGCAGTGCTGTCCAATGGGATGTGAGGTAATGGAATGCAATACAGTGTGATTAGATATGATGCGATCAGATGCAGTTGCGATGTGATCAGACGCAGTGTGATATGATGCGATCAGATGCAGTTGTGATGCGATCAGACGGAGTGTGATATGATGCGATCAGATGCAGTTGTGATGCGATCAGACGCAGTGTGATATGATGCGATCAGATGCAGTTGTGATGCGATCAGACGGAGTGGTGATGCGATCAGATGCAGTTGTGATGCGATCAGACGGAGTTGTGATGCGATCAGATGCAGTTGTGATGCGATCAGATGCAGTTGTGATGCGATCAGATGCAGTGTGATATGATGCGATCAGATGCGTTGCCTTCAAACGCGACGTGATGCGATGTCATGTGATTTAGCACAGAAGTGATGCAGTCATTGCTTTGTATAACACTAACAAACTCAGTGTTATTGATTGAACACACACCCTTCCCCT
Source organism: Sardina pilchardus (assembly GCF_963854185.1). Taxonomy (NCBI): domain Eukaryota; kingdom Metazoa; phylum Chordata; class Actinopteri; order Clupeiformes; family Clupeidae; genus Sardina; species Sardina pilchardus. The sequence continues at coordinate 7,465,974 of NC_085015.1, read as the reverse complement.
CCATCATACCCCCCCCCACCCACTTATCCTCGGACCCCACCCCATCACCTCCTCCTCCTCCTCCTCCTCCTCCCTCCCTCCTGTCTTCATCCTCAGGTACAGAAATAGCCCCTGATCCCGGAACCATGGGCAGCCATTAGCCCCTCTTTCCTGACAGCTTAATATAGGCGCTTCAAGATGGCCGGGGTTGGAGGTTTGAGGGGGGGGGGGGGGTAGAGGAGGTGCTGCAGGCCTCTTATTACACTGCCCCAGGGTGTAGGCATCAACCCCACCACCCACCCACCCACCCCTGTCAATCCACCACCCCACCCATTACACACACACACACACACACAAACACACTCTTTCTCTCCCAAACACATATAGGCAAACACTATGTCTCTCTCTCTCTCTCTCTCTCACACACACACACTATTTATCTCACTCTCTCTCACAAATACATATAAACACACAGTATCTCTCTCTCTCTCTCTCTCTCACACACACACACACTTTCTCTCCCACTCTCTCTCACAAACACATATAAACACACACTATCTCTCTCACACACACACACTCCACACATGCGTTCCATTCACCTGTCAGTCAAGGTGACACAGTGCAGACACTTCCTTTGGTCGGTGCCCATGTGGTCCTAATCCAAACATCCAATCCACCAGCTCCATTGGCCTCGTTCACCTCTGCACGCATTCCTCTAACACAAACACACACACACACACACACACACACACCTATACACTCACAAACACACACACACCTTTACACTCACATATACATACACACCTTAACACTCATACACCTAAACACACACACACACACACACACACACACACCTAAACACACACACATAGACACACACCCATGACCACCAGACCCCCTAAACACACTCCTCCAGATGCCCCTAAATCTCCACCTGCAGCTGATGACCATGGCTACCAGCATTTACCCACAATCCCCTAGTGTGGAATGTGTGTGTGTGTGTGTGTGTGTATGTGTGTGTGTGTGTGTGTGTGTGTTTGTGTTTATATAATGAGAACACTGATCATCTCAAAGCCCCTGAACATAAGCAAAGCCAACCTTGATAATCACACACACACGAAACATAAAGAAAGCTCACACCAGCATCACAACTACTGTATTCAAAACACAAATACACCTCACCATCTGCCCTCCTCACCAACAGCCCTCGCCCTGCTGCTACTGGACACAGAGTGTGTGCCAACGTGTGTGTGTGTCATAGAATTTACAACAATTTACGAGCTGGAGTCAATTCTTTATTGTGGCAATACTTTTCATCATTTCTGAATTAGAACGAAGACTGAAATTTCAAACCAACCTGTTTCACATTATGTCCGACATTAGCACAGGAAGGCTGAATAGAGTTCTCTGAGCACAAACGCACAGCAAGAGGTTCTAATAGGAGAACACTAGCGACCGCTCTCTAATGAGATTTATCCTCATGTCCCCGATATCCTAATAGCAAGAACAACTGGATCAGATATTTGACTTTATGGCCTCCTATAGTGTTTCACTACCAACACCACAACTCATTTACAGCATATCAACATCCTTTATATTGTAAATACAGTGAAAAAAAGAAAAACTTTTTGTGGCCACACATTTGCTCGACTCATTTATTAACTTGGCCATGAGTGAGTGTTGTGCTTCATCTCCTGTTGAAATGCAGCATTCTTCTCCTCTCTCTCTCCTCCCCCCCCCCCCCCTCTCTCTCTCCACCATCTCATTTCCTGTTTATCTGTGTGGTCCCGGATCTCTGTACTCACTTGTGCAGTTGTTTTTTGTTGTTTTCTTATTCCCCTTGTAACCCACACTGCACTGCTGCGTTCGGCGCGGATAAAACACGCCAAATGTGGCGCGCACATGTGCTGTCTGCTAACAGTGTGCGTTTAACGGGCCGCACTACGGAGGGGGTCTGAGATATTCTGCATTACTGTAACGAGGCGTCGGCGTTGCATTGCTTTCAGTGCTCTATGATACTGTGCTGTGAATGGAACTTAAAAGAAATAAAGAAAATGTTTGAATGATACATTTTATAATAATCGAAATGCTTAAAAACAACGTAAAGTTTTGAGACAAGATCTAAGATGTCAATATCTGATTAGAAGTAACAATTAATAGGTTTGTATGCATTTCCCAAATGAATAGACTGAATCAACTTAAAATCGTTGCTCCATATACAATATGACTAATGATCATATGACTACACACAAAGTGAGCAATGTGTCTGGTAGCCAGGCCATAAATATAATTTGTTATCTATTATATTACAATTTTATAATTTCTAATTTTAGTATTTTAAAGTTCTCCTTCATGGTTGGCTGGCCACTATAGACAGACACTATAGTTGTGCTGGTTTGATAACTGACGGTCTTAAGTAAGCCTGTGGCTTTCAGTCGCTTGCGAAATATTGATTTTTTTTTTGCGTCCTCGGTGGCTGTGGCTTGTTACCTCACAGACCACAATCGCTCCCATTAGGAGCTCCCTAAGGCGCATGTGATGGGCAACCTGGTCTCGTTAGCGGAACGTTCCTTTGGGAGCGTTTTCACACGCCCAGCCTTGTGCAAGGCTTTCAGATGTACTACAAGATACCGTGGCATGTGATGTTATAAACAATGGTGACAACCATTGCTATTGATAAAAATGGTCGGTTATTGACGACAATGGTCAGTTATATAACTTGAATTGCAAAACGGTCGGTCTCAACATCTGAAGGAAATGGAACACAGCATTGCCATCCATCTGGTCAGGTGTGTGTGTGTGTGTGTGTGTGTGTGTGTGTGTGTGTTTGTGTGTGTGTGTGTGTGTGTGTGTGTGTGTGTGTGGGTAGGTGGGCGGGTGTTCATCTGTTGGCTGTGGCTAACACTAGCTGTCTTTAGCATGGCTACTTCCCCCGTCTTCTCCCGCCTCTTAATCCCCACGAGAACCTGAGAGGTGTCTGGACAGAACAGAAGGGAGGCTTCTGTCCCCGGAACATTCCGGAATCGACGGGGAGCCTTTGTTGACTGGCTGCCGCGGGGACAGGCAGGGGCATGCCAAGCGCAAAAGTGGCTGGCGTCTTTTTGTCCACTCAGGAGTGGACGCTTAGGTGGGCAAGCCCCCAGTGATGCTGCTGCTGTTGTTGTTTTTGTGTGTGTCTGTGTGTGTCTGTGTGTGTGTGTGTGTGTGTGTCTCTGTATGTGTCGTTATTGTTGTTGTCATTGTGGAGCGCAGTCAATAGACATTCCTCACGAAAGTACTTCGATTTAGCAAAAGGTGTCTAAGAAAGGGGTGGATGGGGGGAGAGGGAGGAAGGGGAGAAAGAGAGAAGACAGAGGGACTGAAAGAGAGTCGTTTTGTTTTTCTTCTTTTTTTCTCCCACAATTCATCAGAGAACAATTGAGGGTTGACCAGCCCAGCCTTGTGCCACCCTGCAGGCTGCAGAACCGGTGATCCATAACAATGAGTCGTCCTCCAAAACAGTCTCTGGCCCCTGGGCAGGCCAAGGGCCACACTGCCGACTAACTAGGTGTTGTCCAGAGATTAGGACTGGAGGGGACAGTATACACTGGTTGTAGAGATAACAGAGGTGTGAAGTGATTTTACAAGAAACAATTTCCCTGTAATCCCCATTTGAATTGCAGTTGATGGAATCTGACTTCAATTAATGTACCTGTTCATATGTATACATTAAATATGTGTGAAATAAACCGTAGGCCGCACTAATGAAATGTTTCTGGGTTTAAATAGGATGTCATCTGAAATAAAGCATTTGCAATTTAAGTGTCAGAAAGTCAGAGTTTTAAGAATCTTTGTTTTAAAAACTCTTGTTCGACTTACAGGCATGATCCTCTGACTGGAGTGGTGAGAGCATTGCATGTCGTGACTGAGAGTGACTTTGCAAGTGTATTGCAGCTCTTCGCACAGGGAAAGTTTTTTGAAAAACTTTCATATTAACTATGTTAGCATTGCTAATACCATAATACCGTTTTTTTTTTCAGCTTAACACAAAGATCATCGGTATCTGATCATTGGTGTGTTTGCCAACACCATAGTTGCTATTGCTAACCTTTTAGCAACTTAGTTGGTTGGCAATGAAACATATTGCATTGCAATCAACAAAGCTGCTAACTGAGTTAGCTAACTTAGCTAGCAACTATGGTTTTGGGAAACATGCCTCAGGACTGCTGCATGAACAAGGTGAGAATATCCACTTTCCGGGGGCTGGTTCTCCGAACGCCAGCGCAGCTCCTCTCGTCGCCAAAACTCTAGCTGAATCGTGCTCAGCTTAATTGTGGATTTCTGCTAATCCTCAAAGCCTCTATTTCTGGATTTGACGTTGGGTCCGTTGGGGCAGGTAAGGGCCGAAGGGCTTACATGCTCTGCCTTGTCTTCAGTTGAGTTAAGCCTCACCTGAGGGGCACCTGCAAACATTCAGCACCCCCGCCCCCCCTCCTCACACACACAGACACACCTGAACCCCCCCCCCATCTGTTTCTGCTTATTCATGCAGGGTTTCAGCCATCCAGTTCAGCTGGTTGTTTTGGACTAGTCCTGACTTTCACTCTGGCTACAGTATTACAAAAAACGAGTTCTTGTGAGTTGTTGTTGTGGTTTTCGGAAGGGGCTAAGGGGTTGTCATGTTGTCTGATGGTGAACAGGTGGTAAATAGGATACTCATAGGATCTCTCCTGTAAGTATCTATCTTACCGTCTCAATGTACTTCGACAAAGTGTGAAAGTGTCTTCTCTCTCATTCTCTCTGTTCCCCTCTTCCGTTCTGTGACTATCCCACTCTCCCTCTCTCTCCATTCACCTCCCTCTCCCTCCTTCCCTCTCTCTCTCTCTCTCTCACTCTCCCTCCTTCCCTCTCTCTCTCCTTCTCTCTCTCCCTCCCTTGCGTGTGGATTTTTCATAAGTGGTTTTCGATCCTGCCCGGAGCCGTCACCACCAGCGACATGATGGATGCGTTTGAAGCTCAGCTCAGGCTCGTTCCCCCGACCGACGCCGAGAGAGAGTGCCGCCGCTGGAGGACAGAAAAAGATCAGTCGTGGGCCCTGCCGCCGCCGCTATCAGGCCGCCTCATCGCCCCCATCAGCTGTCCGACCTCGGCCCCATTCCTCACGCTAAATTACTCTCCTCGGGACATCTCTTTGCTCTGTGGTGTCCCTCATAACCCGCACTAATGTAATGCCATTCAATCTTCCCTTTCACCCTGCGCTAATTCACGCTATCTATCAAATACTTGTCCGATGAACGTCTCTCTTGCTGTGTTATGTTGCTCCAAACCAATGCTAATGTAATGCAATTTAATCTTCCCTTCTCTCTCCCCCCTCTCTCTTGGTATCAAAGACTTGTACGATGAATGTCCCTTTGCTCTGCGGTGTTCCTCCTCCAAGTTGCTACAGTAATGTAACACAATTAAACCTCTCTCTCTTGCTCATACACTCATACACACACTGTTGATCTATCAAACACATGTACCTGTGACATATCTTTGCTGTGCTTTGTTCCACCAAACTAAGACTAATGTAACACAATTCAATCCGCTCTGTTCTCTTTCGCTCTGTCTTTCACACATATGACGAACATCTCTTTACTCTTTATCCAAACCAACACTGAACCACCTCTTGTACCACAAATATCTTCTCTTTCCTCTTCTCTCTCTCTTTCCCTCTACCTCTTTATCACACTATGTCAAAAACTTGTCATGAATATCTTTTTGCGTTACCATGCTCCCTCCCTTTCTCTCTCTATCATCACTCAAATGAAAAAAGTCTCTTTCTCTCAAAAAGGAAAACTTTCATGATCTAGCAGCAGATAAAACCTCAAATGAATCATTTGGCTATTTATAGTCGGCCTGTAGAGTTTCGGTCCATGTCTCATTTATCTTGTAGTTCTTTCTTCCCCTTTGTTTTTGCAGATCTGAGGACCACATAAGGACTGCACCTTCTCCATCAGCCAGAGTCCGAGGAGCAATCAAAGCCGAGTCAATCAGATAAGAAAGGGGGTTTTTTTGGGGTGGGGGGAGTCGATGATTCTTTGAGTAGTGTTCATGGTGTATGGTGATTAACAGTTGGCGGGAGTCATTTTTCAAAACGTGGCCCGTGGGGTTGGTGGGAGGAAGTAGATTAGGAGTCATGGAAACGATGACAACGTGACCAGGGAGCAGTCGTCCATCTGACACTGACGAGGCGAGCCGAAACTCTGCGCCCCCCCAAACCCCCCGCAACCCCCTCCGCTTATCGCGCCCATCGAACCCAACCCCTGTGAGCTGGCCAGACTGGGCCGCCCGCCACTCGTTCGGGAGTACGCCCACAGGAAGTGCGGTGACTGATAACGTCGGAGGACTCTGGGGCGGGCGGGGCGGGGACGAGGTCCGGGTCCGGGCCGGCTCTGGCGTCGGGTCGTTGAGACCCAGTGCGTGTTCCGGTGCCTCGTTCGGACGCTATCTGGAGCGTGACGTCGTGTCCGACCGACTGCGTTGGTGCAGAGGAGCACGGCCACAGGAAGTCAGGCCCTGATTAGGGGCCAGGTTTTGGAACGCACCCGACTGAATAGCTACCAGCCCAGATCTCAACCGGGGCTGCCAGAGACTGCCGGGAACGTTCGGCAGCGTCGCTTGAGAGAGTTTTGTTCGTGATATCTGTGTCATGAGGAAGCACTGAGACCACCACACAAACATGGAAACAGAGTATTTATCAAACAGAACTGGAATGCCACTGATTGAAATGATGATATCTACCAGAATGATATGGTGTGTCTGACGTTCTAGAATTCAGTTCACGAAACACATTTCAATGTTTCCACCAAAAATGTCATTATGTCATTGTCAAACAATTTGAAAGCATCTGTGCTTTTTCTTTCTTTTTTACCTCCAACTGCTATGCTGGCTTCCAGAAGAAAATACACACACACACACACACACACACACACACGTGTGTGTACATGTGGATGCATTTGTGTGTGTGTGTGTGTGTATGTCTGTGGTGTATATTTGAGTGTGTGTGTATGTATATGTATATGATATATACTGTATTTGTGTTAGTGTGTGTGTGGGGGGGTGCTTGTGTGTATGTGTGTGTGTGATGTACATTTCTGTTAGTAGGTGTGTGTGTGTGTGGTGTACATTTGTGTTAGTAGGTGTGTGTGTGAGAGAGAGAGCAGGGGGTGGAGTAGAGGACGCAGGTGTGTGTTGTCCTGGATCCAATTAATGCAGGTAAGGGTACATCTGTTCCCCATTTCCACTCTCTCTCTCTGGTTTCCATCATTGAGCTTTTTACTGTTTACATGTAAATAACACACTACATGACTTAGCTAGAGGCAAGCAAGACATAATGTACTGTGTGTGTGTGTGTGTGTGTGTGTGTGTGTGTGTGTGCATACATAATGCATTGATCCTCCTAATTGCTTAAACAAACGAGTCTGTCCCATGAAAGTCAAAGTTAAACTTAAAAACTCTCACATACAACATTCATGGAGCAACCTACAACATAGTAGCCTACTGTGTGATCATATTATTTGTGTGTGTTTGTGTGTGTGTGTGTGTGTGTGTGTGTGTGTGTGTGTGTGTGTGTGTGTGTGTGTGTGTGTGTGTGTGTGTGTGTGTGTGTGTGTGTGTAGGTAGGTGAGTGCAAAGAAGCTGTTAGGTTTCAGCTGTAAAATTAGTAAATTTTCACGGCACTTACAGGCTAATACAATCACACTGAGCTATCTTTTGTGACCCTCAACAGTGTAGCCTTACCCCTGTAGTGAGAAGCCTTTGTTTGCTCGGAGTAGACCACTGTGCCTCCAGAGTAAGATGCTTCTCTAGACTCGAGTCTCCCGATGTCTCCACTTACTAAGGACAATTTGTTTTACACATTTTAGAACAACACAAGTGGAAGTGATTGATTATAACTCACTGATCAATTAGCTAGTCTCTGGAATAGTAACAATATGCACAATATGCCTTAATGTAGCCTAGTATATCTCAACTCACCCTAAATCGCCACCACAGTATTCATTCCCCTTATGACTTTGATCATGAAAATAAGCTAAATTAATACATTTTTCAAAAAGATTTTCAAAATAACTGTAACGGCTGCTTTCACAGGCTTTTGTTCCCTACAAATATTGTAACTTTTCTGTATTTCAGGCCAACTATATACTCCTCTTCTCTTGTGTGGTTTGGTTTTACATTTCAATGTATTAATTTAGCAGACACTGTTATCCATATGACAGTCAAGGGCCATTGTATCTGCAGCAACTCAGGGTTAGGTGCCCTGCTCAAAGGCACAATGATGAAAGCCACGTTGAACCCGGCTGACATTAACTAGTCAGCCTATCTCTTGCTTACCCACTATGCTGACAAAGCCCGGTTCTGTTTGTCCCTATGGCCCTCTAAAGCAGCCCGGTTCTGTTTGTCCCTATGGCCCTCTAAAGCATGTCGGTCAGTGGCCTCTTATTAACCGACACCACCAGCAGACATCTCATCTGGCTAATTAGCGGAGCTTGTGGCTCACCACACCTCTCCCTCCCTGTGTGTGTGTGTCGTTCTTTTTATCTCTCCCTCTCATCCCGCGTTTCCTGCCGTGGCCTCCACCAGCGTCCCCATAAGGAAGGTCATTAGAGGTAATCAAAACCCACAGCTCTCCGCTACGCTAGCCTATATGTTAGCCTATACATTAGGGCATCACACCACTCCCACAGTTCTCTGCTACATTAGCCTGTACGCTAGCCTATACCTTAGCCTATACATTAGGGCACCACACCACTCCCACAGTTCTCTGCTCCTCTACGTTAGTTTATGTTAGGGCATCACGCCACTTCCACAGTTCTCTGCTACGCTAGCCTATACGTTAGCCTATACATTAGGGCACCACACCACTCCCACAGTTCTCTGCTACGTTAGCCTCTACGTTACTCTATGTTAGGGCATTACGCCACTTCCACAGTTCTCTGTTACGTTAGCCTGTGCGATAGTCTATACTACATTAGGGCATCACGCCGCACCCACAGTTCTCCGCTATGTCAGCCTATATGTTAGCCTATACGTTAGCCTATATAGTAGCCCACTGTATACATTAGGGCATCACGCCGCTCCCACAGTTCTCTGCTATGTTAGCCTATACGCTAGGGTATCAGGCCGCATTTTCAGGCATATGTGAGGTATGTCTTGTCATTATAGATAGATAGATAGATAGATAGATACTTTATTGATCCCCAAGGGGAAATTCAAGAAAAGTACTAGTGCGGGTGCATTTTCTATATAGGTCTGTTAGCCTGTGAGTCCATCGTTAAACAATAATGCATTTGGAAACGTGAAAAATGGGAAGGTCTTTTGTATGTATAACAGTCATCACATTAATTGATGATAAGAAAATGCGTTGTCTTTTTGTTCATACCAGAGCGGCTCTGGTTCAGACTACAGTGCTTACTGCTGTGAATGTATGTTCTGTGAAATCAAAAACTATTCATTCTACCCGTGAGGCTGGACACTTTTAAGATTTCTACCTTCACATAGCACCAACCCAGCCCCATAGTTCCCATCATATAACCTTATGGCATAATATTTCACTTAGCCTATGTACTTTCTTTACATAGACAGAGTTTGTCACCTGACAAGTTCTCTCTTGTGTTGTGATGTTTAGCTTCAAGAAGTTAAACCAAGGGTGTCATGGTGGTATTTAGTGTAGAGAACCCATAATATTTGTGCTTTCAGGCTCATTAATCCACGCCAACAGATTCTTCTTGCCCAGGGTATGTTGATTTTTAGCAATTCATAAACATGCAATTATTTTCTGTGACGTCTTCAGCTTTATAACCCCCCCCCCCCCCCCGAGAGACTGCTCTCAATGACTTTCAAATACAATCGCTCTGTGAGGATTCCTTGATCTGCCACAAATAATTGTGTTTACCCTCCGTCAACAACATCAACACCAGGGCTGGCCCCTGGTCCCTGCACCACTAAACTGTTTACACGCATGCAGCTCCTTCGCCAGCGTCACACACACACACACCGCAGCCCTTAAGATGACGACTTCTGGGAACGGCAGGTGTTGGAATGATCCCGCCGTCCGTCCATCGGGGGCGTCCCAGGGTGCTTTTGGCTACCTATTCACGAGGTGTTTGGCGGCTCATTGTGGCTGAGGGGGGCGATTATGGCATTACACACCGGACGGTTGCACCGCGCTCCCAGACCAGCTGGCACGATCGAGGAGCCGGCAAGAAGCGACTGGAGGCGCACAGATTGGTGATTCCCACGGGAGAGACGGGAACACATGGAGGGAGGGAGGGAGAGAGGGAGAGAGAGAGGGAAGAGAGAAAGAAAAGAAAAGAAAAGAAGGCTTGGGGATGGGGCCTGTGCTGTCTTTGGTGGTTAGAGTGTTGCTGTGTTTATGGGGATCACCCTCCCTTCCCTTTGCCCATGGAGTGCTTTACGATTCTTCCAAATGAGAAAACATAGTCGTTTTTTTTATTTTTATTTTTTATGAATCCACTCAGACATTTTTTAGAAATGATGCTGAGCCAAACTTCTGTTTCTTTTTTCTTTTCTTTAAATAATGTTTTAGTGAAATGACTTTTATTGACGAATCAGATCACAGAGAATGCAGCGAGTACAAGAGCTCTTTAATGATCGTCATGTTATACAGCGAAATGCAGATGTCAGAGATTAAAAAGTCAGCGCCAATTATTTCCATTGTTTGACAATTGTCCCCCAATATGTTTGAAGTATTTATTTCTATTTGTAATAATTGGTGTTGTTACATGTTAATCCTGACCCCCAATATGTGTGTGGAACATCGACATGACTCATATTCTGATTTTGCATGCACTGATGATCTCCCGCTTGTCCTCCTTTTTCATGTTCAGACCCACTTCAATATAGTCTTATGTAGATTTACAATACAACAGGCAATATACTTTTACAGTGTTTTTTCTGTTGTTGTTTACTTTTATATACATCATAAAATTGCATTCTTGGCATTCCACATCCTTGTTTCCCAGGACAAGACTTAAAAAACACCCCCCACCCCCCCCCCCCCCCAGTTAATCCAACGTCTTTGCACAGTGTGTAAAAAGATCCTGCATCCAATTTTGGTCTTTCCGTTTGCCATGTAGGGCTAGAAGCTTGACTTTTATGACCTTGGTGATGCGCAATATGAAACAGAACTCAGACCCAAGGGTGCTGTTGTTCCCTTTGTGTTATATTCTTTTCTATACTCATGCAGCAACATGCAAAGTGAGCAGAGTGGCTCTCACTGTTAGTTGATCATATAGAGCTGTTGGCTCATGCACTCTGAGCAATTCTCTTACAGTGCAATGTAATGTCCATTCTAATTGTATGATGTCCAACACACAGTAATAGTTTATTGTGTGTTGGACAGTGACTTTCATTCTTCCAGTCAGAGATGTATTGTAACTAGTTAAGTACAAATACTTAAGTACAGTACTTAAGTATGAAAGGGGAGTGTCTGTACTTTACTTTAATTAAAAAAAATAAATAAATAAACGTATACTCGTACTCCACTACATACTGTATACCTTAGTATCGTTAAGGGCAAAGTAGGCTAAAATAATGTGCTAATGAAAACAAAAGCCACAGTTCCCATTCAGCATGTTAGATATCAACTGACCTCATGTCACCATGGGACACAGCAATGACTGAAGTCATAGTGACAGAGTTAAGGCCTAGCATATAGCTAAGACATAGCACACCTAGGCCTGTGTAGGCTGTTGTAAGGAGCTGAATTCAATTAAAATTCTAACTGCTTGCTTGCATTAAGAGCACTTTTGTTTAGGCTTTCAAAGCATGTTTATGGAGTGTGACGCAGCTGCCTTCCTAAACATCTTGGATAGACTTCATTATAGGCCAATAAAGGGAAGCGGCAGTGGGAAATGCATGACAGCCATACCTGTGTTCAGGCTCCGAGGAACTGAAGACGTGTGTGTATGAAGTGTAGGCTTAGAGGACATGAAGACGTGTGTGTGAAGTGTAGGCTCCGAGGACATGAAGACGTGTGTGTGAAGTGTAGGCTCCGAGGACATGAAGACGTGTGTGTGTAGGCTCCGAGGACATGAAGACGTGTGTGTGAAGTGTAGGCTCCGAGGACATGAAGACATGTGTGTGAAGTGTAGGCTCCGAGAACATGAAGACGTGTGTGTGAAGTGTAGGCTCCGAGAACATGAAGACGTGTGTGTGAAGTGTAGGCTTCGAGGACATGAAGACGTGTGTGTGAAGTGTAGGCTCCGAGGACATGAAGACGTGTGTGTGAAGTGTAGGCTCCGAGGACATGAAGACGTGTGTGTGTAGGCTCCGAGGACATGAAGACGTGTGTGTGAAGTGTAGGCTCCGAGGACATGAAGACATGTGTGTGAAGTGTAGGCTCCGAGAACATGAAGACGTGTGTGTGAAGTGTAGGCTTCGAGGACATGAAGACGTGTGTGTGAAGTGTAGGCTCCGAGGACATGAAGACATGTGTATGTGAAGTGTAGGCTCTGAGGACATGAAGACGTGTGTGTGTGAAGTGTAGGCTTCGAGGACATGAAGACGTGTGTGTGAAGTGTAGGCTTCGAGGACATGAAGACGTGTGTGTGAAGTGTTCAGGCTTCGAGGACATGAAGACATGTGTGTGAAGTGTAGGCACCAAGTGCTAAGGTGCTGCATGAACTTAATAGCCTATCCAAAGTTCTGACTGCGTTCTTTTTCATTAAAGCCATAGTGAAGGGATGGGGTTGTCACTGCAACTCGCCTTGAAAGCTTTACTACAGTAGTACTTCTACTGTCAGTACTTACGTATGTTTTATAACGAGCTACTTGTCATACTTAAGTACTGTAAATAATACATACAGTACGTCAATGCTTTTACTTAAGTGGTATGCTTATGGATTATATTTACTTTTACTTAAATCATTTTCTGGTCAAATATCTGTACTTCTACTCAAGTGTGATATACGGATACTCTATGCAATGCCAGTTCCATAGGCCTACACTACACAGCACAATGCAAGTATGACTCTAACTCTCCTTTGCATGTTAGAACGCACATCGTATTCTCATCATGATGCAAATTACGGTGTGTTTTGTATGGCCATTTTCTGCTGTTAAGCTACATATGTCTCTCTTTTCTTCACAGTGCAGTAATATGCAGCTTGATTTCTTTTCCGTATAATACAATGCTGACTGGCCATACCAAGTAAGCGGTGAACCTCCTACGACAAGAGCCCTGTACGGCATTGTTTGTCTAGACTCTAGAGAATGAAGCCATACAGCTCTTCTTAGGGAGATTTACCGCTTATTCTGAGTTAACTTATCCAGGTTTGTCACTAAACCATGTACTTGGAATCCCCCCTGACCATTGTGTTGTTTATAAGCATCCTAAAAGGGCATTCATGGGATTCCTGAGTGGTTTCTCAGGGCTCACATTCTGCTGTCGCCGCTGCAGGTCGCTCTTCAGGTGTCCAGGTGTCCAGGCTCCTGTGTCACTCCCTCCGCAGACTCACAAAACGCCAGCCACTCTTCTCTCTGTCTGTCTGTGTCTCTCTCTCTCTCTCTCTTTCTCTTTTTCTCTCTCTCTTCCTGTCTTTTTCTCTTTCTTTCTCTCTCTCTCTCTCTCTTTTTCTCTTTCTTTCTCTCTCTCTCTGTCTTCACTCTCTCTCTCGTCCTCTCTTTTTCTCTTTCTTTCTCTCTCTCTCTCTCTCTCTGTCTCTCTCTCTCGCTCTGTCCTTTGACTTTATTTCTTTCTTCTGAGACATCAAAGCCCTATGGGAGGTTCTGCCTCCCTTGAGAACCAGGTGTGGTGGGTGCGTGACCCTCGGAGGGGGCTGGTCAGCTCCCAGGGCCGAGGAGACTACTGGTCAGCACAGCGCCGGGCCTAAGGGTCATCACAGTGTGTGTTTGTGTGTATGTGTGTGTGTGTGTGTGTGTGTGTATGTGCGTGCCTGCGTGCGTCAGTGCATGCGTGCGTGCGTGCGTGCGTGTCTGTCTGTGTGTGTGTGTGTGTGTGGCTGTGTGCACACACATGCGTGTTTGTGTATGTGTGTGTGAGAGAGAGAGAGAGTGTGTGTGTGTGTGTTATTTATTTATTCATTCATGCGGTTGTGACTATTTTAGCACAATGTTTGTATTGTCAGGTGAAACATAACAGGCTCTTTGAGAATACTTGGATGCTGTGTTGTTTTAATCAATCATCATTCCAAATAAAACAATCCAATCAAATGTCTGTGTGTATCTATGTGTGTGTGTCTGTATGTCTGTCTGTCTGTGAGTGTCTGAATTCTGTCCAGATGGGGTCAGATTTGGCCTTGATCTATCCCAGTCTCCGACACTATAGCTATACCTGGGCTCTGATGCTCTCTGGGCTACCTGTGTCTGCGTGTGGGGACCCCCCGTGACTCTGGTCACACCTGAGCTGCGGACCGTGGCTCTCGAGTTTCTGTCTGGGAGTCTGCAGGTGGCCACAGCCTGCCCAGCATCAAGGCCCTCTCTTACGTCATGTCCTACACCCATTAAAAAAAGGGTTCTTGGAGTGCTGTATAGAACCCATGCAGACTTTAAAGAACCCTTAGTGGTTCCTTAGTTTGATGGACCCTTCAAAATGGTTTAAAAGAACAATTTAAGGTTGCCATACATGGAGCATAGTTTTTGGTTCTATAAAGCACATTTTTTTCTAAGAGTGTATGGATGTAGATATTGATACAATATATTTTCTCACATTTCCTCAAATCTCTGTCTGATTGGAGAGGTGACTTGTATTACATGTCTGGAATGTCTTTGTACTATCCGCGTGTCTGTCTGTCTGTCTGTCTGTTTGTTTGTCTGTCTGTCTGCCTTCCTTGTATGGTTGCCCAGTGCAGACATCTTTATATCAATCTCTATAGTTTCTGTTTCTGTTTGTCTATTTCCGAAGTTCTTTGAAGTGATCTCTTATTTCTGAGGGAGCGCTGAGTTCCGTGTAGGTATAGGGGCCAACCCTTTCCTGGCATCGATTGCAAAATAAAAGCGTCTTGTTTCACAGGACCCTGAATCGAAGCCAGTCATTTCATCACTCAACCCCCAATCAAGGTGTGTTGACGAGACATCTACAGGTAAGCTCAGTCTGCTTTAGCATGCCTTGAGACCACAACCCTCCACCTGATTAGCCCCCAGTGACCTGCTCTGCCATGCCCGTATCGGAGTGTCCTCCTGGGGTCACAGCGGTGTCCGCCAACCCCCCCCCCCCTCGACCCCTCCCTCCGCGTGTCGAGTCCAGCCACATGCCTGGACTTCACCTCGGGTGCAGCTAATAATCCCAGCATGCTTTGATCCGCCGATCCCACCCAGGGTCATCCTGCGCTCACACACAATGGGCTGATTCAGCACTTGGGTTCCTGCTCACTGGTCACTCCTCTCCTTTATCTCTTCTTCTCTTCTCTTCTCTTCTTTTGTCTTTTCTTCTCTTCTCTACTCTCTTCTTCTTCTTCATCTTCCCT
>NC_085015.1:7428025-7438025 GCF_963854185.1 Sardina pilchardus | reverse complement strand
TACACAAACGAAATCCACACAAATATTTATACAGGAAGATATTTACATAGATTTGGCAATCTATTAACAATAACAAACAATTGATGTTAATGTAATTAACAAAATGACGTTGGCAGGATTAATTGCTGATCATGTATAATGCATCTATATCAGAAACCAAAGGCAAAAACACACTGTTTGTTCTTACAGTAATATGATCAAAACAGCCATGGCATGGGTAATACTGAAGAAATAGGTCCAATTGTAAGCTATATCTGTTTGCCAAGTGGCATGTTTTTTGAATTATCAGCTAATTAAATTACATTTGCAACAGTTCACAATGTATGCCAGTATACTCACTGTGTGATGAGATGGTTTTTTTTATGACCTACAAGTTTTATTAAGCAAGACACAGATGCCTATGACCACAAGGTCACAGGGATTTCAAAATCATAGGGAAACAATTAGCGACTGAACATACAACTGGAGAGTTTAAACTTCTGGAATAATCTTCTAACCAGTGCTTTTCCTAGTTTTGCAGTGTCAGTATTGACAGATTCTTGTAACCAACTGCAGAATATTCTAGATACTTTGCACACTAAACACTATGGCAAAAAGGGAATCAGGATATCAGATGCAAACCTACTGCTGCTAAAATCTTCTTCCTCTGATGTATTAACTGTTAGGTTTGAAAACGTTGCTTTGTATAAAACGTATCCAAACATGTCATGATAAATGATGGGCATAAACAAGATAGGTGCGTACTCTAAATTCATATAAAACTGAAGCAGATGCCAGTTTCCCCCAGTTGGCTATTCCTCTGTGCTCTCTGTCTAGCTTGAGATTCAGATGTTGCTTAATAACTACAACATTTAAACAAGAAGGGGAGCCATCACAGGAAAATGAAAATAAATGTCAAAAAAAGAAATGAACAGAAATTATGGGAATGTTTCCCTTCTTATGCCTTATTATGCCTACATAATGGTATTACTGTAGGTCTAAGTAGACTTTGGGGACTGATAGAAACAACATACTGTGCCAAACTTCCTTTAGCGTAATTTCCCAATTTTTAGTCAAGGGTTATACATTGATTTTGCAAAATGTTCTTCAGCTATGAGGTTAATACACGGGGGCAGTTACGTAATATGTAAGGGATAATGTATAGACCGCCGGTCATTATCGGAAAATAATTCCCGACAGGATGAACTGAACCCCGACGCGCAGCAGAGGGGTTTTGCTTCGTCCTGAAGGGAATTGTTTTTTGTTTTTTTTTACTTGCATAAAACACTGCCCTGTGGTTTGTACACAATGCGGCTAATACACAGGAAATTACTGTAATGCGTTTGTAGGAGAAACACGGCATTTACAGTAACAGACATTACTTTCCAGAGGCTTAACCCGTGGCAGGGTTTTGAAGGCCCCCAGTCCTCAGCGCAAGTGTGTGTGTTCATGTTTCCGTCGCCATGCTCCAGCGATAAACGCCCAGCCAGTGATTGGTGGTCAAGCTGCTTTCCTACAACAACAATAACAGGATAGTTCACAAATACAACATCCACACACCAGACCTGGCTATTACACTCACACAGAGCATCTCAGGCCCAAACCACTTGTCTGGCAACAATTAGCTCTCTCTCTCTCTCTCTCTCTCTCTCTCTCTCTCTCTCTCATGCTCTCTCCCTCTCTCTCTCTATCTCTCGCTCTCACATGCTCTCTCTCTTTTGCTCTCTCTCTCTTGCTCTCTCTTGCTCTCTCTATCTCTCTCTCTCTTGCTCTCTCACATATACAACCCATGCACACACACTCTCTCTCTCTCTCTCTCTCTCTCTCTCTCTATTCAGTGATGAATTCGTGGTGTGGGCCAAAACCAGACACACGCGGGTGATTCCCATGAAACGCATGGTGTTTTTGCTGTCATCCCTGAGAGTTCCAACTTTGTTTTCTCCGAGACTTCCGTTATTAGCGGCGTATGTTCCCCTCTAATTGAAGCCTGTGTAGTGGGATGTTAGCGTACAGACGGGCAATTAATTAGCTTCTCTGTGAACTTGCTGCCAATGATCTGAAAAAAAAAGAAAAAAAATGACACTGCTATCCATTACAGCTTTTTTTTTTTCAATTGCTAAAACACATATTTGTAAACCTTCCACACTTTTGACAAAATTACATACAAAAATAAATCACATTCTCAAACTACATTGACAAAACCTCTGAAGGTTGTGTTGTAAAATCAGAAATCGCCTCAAAACAGCTTCACCTGTGCCCAGATCATACACAAAGTAGTCTACATGGAAGCATTGCTGAGCAGACATTATACATTATGTAAAAAAATGGAAAACTCAGGGAATATACAGTAGCTCCTGTCCTGGCTACTCAGTTTACTGTTTACTGTTACAGTTTGCATCTCCAAAGAACAAAGTACACTCTAAAATATAATTGGGTCAGTACTGGTTCTTCAGAGCAATGCCATAGATAGAAGAACCTTTTTTCAGAGCTTCAAAGAACCATTGAGGCAACAGTTCGCCTGATGTAATGGTTCCACACAGAGTTTTTTCTCCCCATGGAACCATCCCGAGATTTAAAGAACCATTTTTAAAAATATATATATTATTAGAGTGTGTGTGTGTGGGGGGGGGGGGGTTCTAACCCAGTAGATTCAATATTTACTGTATATTCAGAAGTGTTGGGTAAGGAGCTGGAAAAGATAAAGTCAACTCAAAGGACTAAAAGTGATGTTAGACAAGCTGTTTGCACTCTGCACTGGCTTACATTAGATACTATTTGGAATGTGTTTGATCACTTTTGATTTATTATGTTTGATTTATGTCATCTGTGATTTATTTGTGTTTATTTTTTTGCCACTTGCGGTTATCATTATGTAACAAAAGTCTGCTACGGAGTATGTGTTTAGAGTTAGCAATTCATAAAAATTGTAATCAGAAGAATGAAAATATACATGCAATAAGCTGCTACAACGTTTATGTTTTCAGAGAGAATTCTGAATACATTTGTATATAATATTGTCATATTCTTTTGTTCTATTTAGCTTTCTTGCATATTTACAATCCTTAAATTCAATTAGGTTGGTAATGTCTCCAATGTGCACACACACACACACACACACACACACACACACACACACACACACACACACACACACACACATGCAATATCTCTCTCTCTCTCTCTCTCTCTCTCTCACACACACACACACACACACACACACACATGCAATATCTCTCTCTCTCTCACACACACACACACACACACACACACACACACACACACACACACACACACACATCCCTCGAGGGTGAAAGCTGGAGATGGCACTCTACACCTGAGGAATGAGACAGTGAGCACAGCTGACAAGCAGACTCTGTCTCTCTCTCTCTCTCTCTCTCTCTCTCTCTCTCTCTCTCTCTCTCTCTCTCTCTCTCTCTCTCTCTATCCTCTTGCTCCCCCTCTCCCCCGCCCCCTTTCTCCCTCCCTCTATTACTCCTTCCTAGTCCCTCTCTCCTGTGATGATCTGTGCTTCCCTCTGTTAGCCTCCAGGCTAGATTAGCCATACTAACCCCTGCGCCTCTCTCACCTCCCTTACCACCCCCCCCCCCTTCCTCCACTCCACACACACACACACACACACACACACACACACACACACACACACACACACACACACACACACTCTCTCTCTCTCAAACCTCCACCTCCATACCTGCCCGTGGCGAAGACATGAGAGATGAGGAGAAAAAGGCAAATCCTGTTGTAAACGG
Source organism: Sardina pilchardus (assembly GCF_963854185.1). Lineage (NCBI taxonomy): Eukaryota > Metazoa > Chordata > Actinopteri > Clupeiformes > Clupeidae > Sardina > Sardina pilchardus. Next base: position 7,434,276 of record NC_085015.1, on the reverse strand, counting down.
TGCTGTTTGCACGGAGCGAGCATGTAGGACACCCACATTACATTCAGACCACAGACCTGAGACCTGCACGCACACGAGTGGGAGACGTTCAAACGGTGGCGTTGCGCACAGCTAACGAGCGTGACTAACGCTCCGCATTTAGGCACTGGGCCAACAACACTCACCTGAACCATGAACCTGTGCTGTGTCAGTAATATGTCATTTTTTTTTTTTTTTTAAAGTATATTTTTTGGCCTTTTTTATGATAGGACAGTGAAGATGTAGACAGGAAACAAGTGGGAGAGAGAGATGGGGTGGGATCGGGATATGACCGCAGGCCGGATTCGAACCTGGGTCCCCGTGGGCACTCAGACCCGTAAATGGTATGGACGCTGTAGCCTGCTGCGCCACAGCACCCCCGTAATATGTCATTTTACCGGCGATATCAGGACTACGTTCAAGACTCAGGGCCGTCGTAGCACTGTACTATGCCAGCGTCACTTTAAAGTGTCGTTTTTACCTATAGTATATACCTGTATTGCATTGGTCACGGCCAAATAATGCAAAAGTGTAGAAGCGGGTGCGCACATCTGAATATTTAAAAGTAGGTGCTGGACTCAAAAAGGACAAAAAAGTCTGCACACTAAAGCTCCAATATTTTTTCTTTTTATTCACCACATGTGACGTTTCGGGACACACTGCCCTTCCTCAGACCAAATAATGTCCATTATATAGACGTTGTTGTATTTTGTGCGTTTCGTGGTAATTCTTCTTGTTTCGTAGTAACAGCAGATTACGTGTGATGGGGAAAACATGAGGGGATGTCTGGACTGCAGTACACAACTGGCCAGGGGAGGATGAGAGAGGGAGAGAGAGAGGAAGAGGGAGGGGAAAGGAAGGAATGAATGGTAGAGAGGGAGTGAGAGAGAGAGAGAGAGAGAGAGAGAGAGAGGGAGAGAACAGGGAGAAATTAATGGTGGAGGGAGATTAAGAGAGAGAGATAGAGGGAGGAAGAGGGAGAGAAAAAAAGGAATAAACAGTAGGGAGAGGGAGTAAGAGAGAGAGAGATAGAGGGATGAAGAGGGAGATAAATAGAAGGAATGAATGGTAGAGAGATGGAGTAAGAGAGAGAGAGGTTGACAGAGGGGGAAAACAGAGTGAAAGAGAAAAAGAGTGGGGGAGAGAGAAAGAGGGAGGGAGAAAGAGAGAGGGGAGAGAGAGAGAGAGAAAGAGGGAGGGAGAAAGAGAGAGGGGAGAGAGAGAGAGAGAGAAAGAGGGAGGGAGAAAGAGAGAGAGGGGAGAGAGAGAGAGAGAGAGGGAGAGGGGGAATACTCGTCTGATTTGTCTGAGGGGAATGCTGTCACTCTGCATCACCACCAAAGAAGATGGACAAAGCAGCCTTGGCACACACACACCTTCACACACACACGCAAACACACACTTGCACGCAAGCCCATGCACAGCCACACCCTCACTACACATTCTACGCTCACTACACACACACACACACTTCACACTACACACTACACACTACACACACACCCACACACACTCACACGTCTGGAAGACTTGGAGACGCCAGCCAGTCTGGGACTGCGCGCGGTAGTATTGTTATTAACGCTTGCTCTGTGGCGTGTATTAAGCCGCGGCGAAGACATATCCCAGCGCCTTGACTGCAGGGCTCACCTTTGTTCTTCGCCGTAATGCGGACATAATTATCACCTTCAAGAGCGCGTCTACTTTTCCTTTTTCTACCCCCCCGTCCGCGTCACGTCAAAACCCCTCCGAACATCCACCCACCCACCCCACCCACCTCCCCTTATCTATACCCACGACACCCCACCTTCCCTTAACCACCACTACTACCACTAATACCCCCTCCACACACACACACACACACACGCACACAGACACACACACACACACCCCAAACCCTCACAAAAGTATTCAATGGTTTAGTCTCTGGCTGTAGAGGACTCGGGGGTCATACGGCAGCTGGGGTGGAAATCAGACCAGATTTTGCTTGATTTATTATTACTTATTTATTTAGTTAGTTATTTTTGGAAACTCTTACTTAGATGATTCACCTCACTTATGCAGGATTCTGCTGATTGTCCTGGCGTTCTGGAGAGACACTACTGTAGGTGATTACATTGCCACAAGCACTCATCCCTAACAGACAATGAAATCAATAGAAAACCACAAGTACCCGTGACAAATCTATAACCGCGGCAATTAGCAAGCCTCCCGCGAGCATACAGTTTGAGATGAACTAATGAAATCCTCACATCATATTTACAGAAATCAGCATCAACTCCCAAATAATTGACCTTCAGACTTTTTTCTGATTTTCTTTTCTTTGTATATGCCATTGAACTCTGTTCATCTTTAATAAGTGCCATTATAACTTCACTCTGTACAGTTTTTTCTTCTGCCAGGTTAGATGAACTATTTCATAAATCTGTGTTTGTGCTCAGGTTTTACACATAAAGAATAAGTAAAGCCTTGTTTAAGAGAACTCACTCCCAAACAGGAGCATGTATAACAGAATATACACACTGGTGCAGTGAGCAGACAAGTTCTTCAGTTACATTGGGATTACATTGGCTTAGTTTAGTGCTTCACCAAATTATTGGTGTTTACATTGTCCTGAAGAATATGCATGTTTTTTTTTAGCGTGGAAGGATATTAATAGAAGCTGAGCGTGCCTCTTTCAATGCGCAACAATTTATGTTGCTACGCCTCATTAACCTTGTACCTCAGACACCATGGCTATGGCTGCTAGGAAGAAGATAACTGTCCTGTTTCATCACGTTTCTCATTTGATAATATATTTTGTGTCTGTGTTTTGTCGCTTTTCCAAAAAAACATAACCACTCACTGTTTTGCAATACATTGGGCCTGCATGATATCTCCTATTCGGTATTCAAATGTATCTTCTGTTTAAAGATTGCCTTTGTCACTTTATATCCCTCGAAAGTTTTATATTTCTTTGTGGTGATGCACAAGGTTCCTTTTACTGAACAAATAGTTCAGATTTGGCATGGGGTGAGGTTGTACCCATTCACATGCGTGTGTTTGTGTGTGTGTGTGTGTGTGTGTGTGTGTGTGTGTGTGTGTGTATGTATGTGGTGTGTCTTGACAGTGTGTGGTGTTGTGTATGTGTGTGTGTCTGAGTCTGTGTCTGTGTCTGTGTCTGTGTCTGTGTCTGTGTCTCCCTGTGTGTGTGTGTGTGAGAAACGCTCATCCTGGAACCCGTTTCATAAACCCTGCCGATCTCGGTAACAAGAGCGTCCCTCTCCCAGTCCTCCATGCCTCTGCTGTCGTGTTGGCAACTTGCGATTTCGCGACGATAATAATTTGTGGCTTTGTCTCGGGGCCTTAAGAGTCTCCACCGCTGTCAGCGCGGGTTTGGGCCAGAATCCAGCCGTGGTGTCGGCGTCGACTCTGCCGCTGTTGCCGCTGTTGCCACGGCGACAGGCCCAGTCTGTGCCCCCGGGGGCCCCAGCTGCAGTTCGAGGGCCCCTGGAGACCCAAAGCACACTTGGGGAGACACGACCAAAATGACCGGGTGGCGCAGAAGCCGGACCACAGAACGTCCCTACAGCGCTGTGAGAACATTGGCACTGGACGCCGTGGTGAGGGCTTTGTGTGAAGAAAACCGAGTCCCCCAAAGGCATCTTTTTTTTTTTGGGGGGGGGGGGGGGGGGGGCTGCAGTTTTATTGAAGTTTTTTTATTCAGCGTTTATCGTTTATTATGTAGAATTTCTATACAGTTTTAAGCATATATGATGCACTGATATCACACTGATTGCTGTAAAATGTAATCGAATCCAATAGATGGAGAAAATATAAAGTGTTCAAATGCAAAAGCCTCTGAACGCCACCTCAATGAAAAATTAGATAGTGAGTGAATGCTCTCCTCACAGTATACGTTCAAATACTGTAACTTAGTTTCAAAACCCACTAAATACCACTATCTTCATGGTCTGAAAAAACATTTTTTGGCAAAAACCTACAGGAACCTGATTAAAAAAAATGCACATTTAAAAGAAAAGTGATCAGAAGGATCTAAAAGGCTGCATTTGAACTCCTCAACTATTTGATGAATTGGGCTACTTACAGGCCTATAGTCTGAAGTATTTCATCAGGCTGATTTTGCGTCTTTCTTGCATGGATTTGTTTATGGTGTTCAAATATAATAGTGTAATATGGTAGGCCTGGTATCCAAATCAAATAGTAGTAGACCGTTTGGAACGACTGCAGTAGACCTATAGAAAGCCAGTGGTTAAGACAAAAAAAAGACAATTTTGTTATGAAAATATATAACAGTAAATGTAAACAACGCACATTCTAGAATGGCGTGATAGTCGGGAGGTCAAAGGGTCACACCTGAGTAGATTTGGCACGCGATGAAGGCGCACTGGCGCGATTCGCAACACGTCATCCACTTGACCTTATTACACGGGTTATTCACAGTTGTGCAACAGTAACGCTTTCATCCTCTAATTGATTGTGTCAAAATTGAGGCTGTCTCGCAGAGACAAGCTTGGTGCTGGATTTATGGCTATATGCATCACCTTCGCTGTCAACACACCCACACACTCTAACAAGGTGCCATATTTTCTCAGCGAGTTATACTGTAGGCCTATGCCATTCTTCATAATGTATTAGACAGACCCAGATTAATGTACGTTATTTAGTAGCGATCGGTAATGTATGCCTCTGCATACTATTTGAATTGCAAATATTCCACACATTGGCTAGCCTACGTGTGTAGCGCACATGGCTGGTTTTGTATTTAGGCCTTGGCGAAATGTGCCTCTCTATTCGATAGTCGGAACGCAGTAGCCTACGACCACATCATCAAATTAACGTGTTGAGAACCAGGCCCTCTAATCAGAACGTGATTTGAAAAACGAAACAAAAAAAACTAAAAAACGAAAATGTTTATGAGCAGGCAAACTTGAGATCGACCGCAGAGAACATCTTCTGGTCCGCCTTTTATTTTCCATGGGATGGTTGGCACGCTCCTCTTTCTGTGAAGGTGAACCTGGCGCCATACACATAATTACAAAAGGAGCTGTCATGTATTCAAAGGGCTGTCAGAGTGAAACTTTATGTGTTGAACGGGACATAAATACAGTTTCGCCCGAGGACAGAATCGCCAGATTCCGTCCATAGTGTTCCTCTGTTTACTGAGTCAGTCCATTCAACCGTTTTAGAAAGGACTTAGCTGCTGTATTTGTGATCATCCCCTATGAATGAAAATATAGTTTGAATATATGATAGGCCTATGCCCTATAGGCTTAACAGACGCGCAGCTCTAAAAGTGGGCCTTGATCGATATTCGTCATCATTTCTGATTAAGAGACATATGATTTTGGTTTAAATATTGTAAAATGGATATAATCAATTTTAGGGTAGAAAAGACAAAAATATTCTGAATCATTGATGGATTGGTTGCATCTACTCTAGAAAACATAAAACAGTTCAGATTCAGTCATGACTTTATTGTTGTGAATTATTATGGCTGTTTTATGTGCTTTACTGATGTTTATTTAGGCTATTGTGAATTTCTGCAGGTAAACGGCACAGCGTTGGAAAATATTAATAATTAGAATAGCTGTATATTCATCCATTTATATGTTTAAATGTTTTGATGTGCTTAAATGATTTGAATCGTTTAAATTATTTCAACTAACACAAAGCCAAGTGTAAGCTATTTAGAATAATAGGCCTACTTTACCTAAAACTACATCAGACAATCTAGTATAATAAAGTGTAGGCTATGTTTCATAAATAGGCTATGCCAAAATATTACAGCAAACGATGACAATATTAGGTCTATAGATATTAGACTTGTTTTAATATGTTCTATTAGTGTTCTGGTTTAGGCCATTACTTCTGCAGAAATCAATTTTTTTTTTTTTGTCTTTTTCATGGCTTTACTTTATTTTGTCTATAAGCATTTTATTTACACAGGCGGGCAACTCACCAATATCAATATGAAGCCGCTTTCAATAACATATGTTAATGAACTTAATTAGGCTTTCCCCTGGGTCTTGTGACATAGTAGGTCTGTGAAACCAATCAGCGAGCGCGCTGATAGAGCGCGCTGTGTTGGAGACATACCAGGTCAGAGTGCGCGAGCTACGTTCAATATTTTGAAGTTAACGAATATTTCACGGAGCGTATCCCTTTACCTCGCCTGTTGAATCCACAAAGAACTCAAAAATATCCACGGGAAATACTTCGTACCGGCGTGGATA